>NC_051229.1:22676865-22776865 GCF_015220715.1 Pygocentrus nattereri
GCCTGTTTTATTGGTGCGTTCAATTGAGAATAGTCCACCAATCAAAAATAAACAGTCATCAGCTTCCTGTGGACAGTGTCCTGTGACCACTGATGAAGGACTAGTAGGTAACCTATACAAACTATGCAGCATAAGATGAGCTACTGTCTCTGACTATATAGTAGGTCTGTGACCTAATTTAATTGGCTCCAGCACCCCACCATGGCCCAGAAGGACAAGCAGTTTAGATGATGATGTGTGTGTGTGAGACCTAATTAATGACTGTTAACAAACTAATTTTAAACCATTTGTTTTTGGACTTTTTGCAAAGTGGTACCATCTATTTATATAACAGAAATATACTTGGCATGTCATCTACTTCCTACACAGAGCTCTTTCTCATCTGGAGAAGCCTGGGAGAACCAAGGGAATCATGTTCTCCAGTGCTTTTAACACCATACAGCCTGGGCTCCTGAGGGACAAGCTGGAGAACATAGGGGTTGATCATCATCTATCAAACTGGATCCTGGACCACCAACCAACCAACCACAGTATGTGAGAGCACGGGACTGTGTGTCTGACATGGTGGTCAGCAACACAGAAGGACCGCAGGGAACAGTCCTGGTCCCGTTCCTTGTCACTCTGTACACTGCAGACTTCATGTACAGTTAACCAAACTATCATCTATAGAAGTTCTCTGATGACTCAGTGATTGTTGGACTCATTACAGACGAGGACGGCAGAGAGCACAGAGAACTGACCCAGAACTTTGTGTACTGGTGTCTGAGGAACCAATTGCTGATCAATGCATGGAAGACTAAAGACATGGTGGTGGATTTCTGCAGGCATAGTCACCTCCCTTCACCAGTGGATCCAGGGATATCCAGGGAACAGACACTGAGAAAGTGGACTCTTATAAGTACCTGTGTTTTCACCTCAACAATAGACTGGGCTGGTCAGAAAAAACTAGTGCACTTTATAGGAAATTCCAAAGCAGACTATACTGCTTAGGAGACTGAGGTCATTTGGAGTGCAGGGGCCTCCTGAAGACCCTTTTGGTGGCATCAGCTATCTTTTACAGAGTGGTCTGCTGGGGTAGCAGCATCTCCGCTGGAGACAGGAAGATACTTGACAAGCTCATTCAGAGGGCCAGCTCTGACCTGTGAGGTCTCCTAGACCCAATGCAGGTGGTGTGAGACGGGGGGGTGTTAGCAAACTAACATCCCACCTGATTCATGAGACTCTGGCAGCACTTGGCAGCTACGTCAGTGACAGGCGGCTTTACACCAAGTGTGTGAATGAGGGCTGATCCCTCCTTCCTGATGCTGTTAATCTGTACAACCAGCACTGCTCCCAGTAGAACCTCCATGCAAACCCCCATTAGACCTCAGACACCTACCAATATACCTAACAAAATTCATTGTAACACTGGTATTTTCTCCCAGTTTGGGGCTAATAAGGGAGTATCTTGTCTTATTTTATCTTAACTTGTGAACAGAAGTACAACAACTCTGAAACCTTTCGCAAGGTGCTCATGCTTCCTGCTTTTCTCTCTTTCTTCGTCTCTTTGACTGCGAATAATTAATGTGTCGAACTGGACGATGGATTTGCTGTCACTCGGAGGTTTGGTGATTCAGCACTTTCTGAGGGGCAGGAAATGTGCTGTCCATCCCAGCCCAGAATTCCCAGGAAACTGAGTCACTGCCTTCTGCAATCATCCGCCCACTAAGAGCGACAAAGAAATCTGTGCTGCCTAAACACACACACACCCACATACAGGCATGTACGTACACACACACACACACACACTGACTCATTATATACGCTCTCTAACACTGATACCTACACGCTCCAACAGTGTCTGAGAGTTTTATACTTTACTCTGCAGTCAGGCTAACAAATCCAACCTGAGCTACATTCAAAGTGCACCAACCTAACAGTAGTGCCACATTAATATGACATAATACTACAGTTATGTGTAAAAGTGTGTACTCCCCAGGTCACCTGACATGTTTTGTTGATTTTCTAAGTGAAAATAATACATCCTCTACAGAGAACACAGTATATACAGTATGTATATATATTTCTGCTAATTTTAGTGTTGAGTTTCTATTTATTTGCTATTTAGTTTAATATATAGTATACAAATATATATATATATATATACATATGTTGTAGCTCCAGCACTGAAATAAAGAAGCATATTAGCACAATATGCTAAATGTAGCAAGTATGTTCTCTGTGGAGGATGCATACTTATTTTCACTTAGTAAATGTATGTATGTAATACTACATTATATACATAGTATTGTACTGTTACTTATCGTGATATTATAGTGTGTTGACACCTAATAGCAGTTAAGAGGTCTGGGTGAGATCAAACTAGCTGCCGCAGATGAATTTTTGTGAAGTGTGCAGCAAAGGATGAAGTAGTGCTGTGTTAAGGTCATATGTGCTACAGACACACATATACAAAAAGCTTGTATTCCTATATTTGTGGGACATCTCCACTAACTGCAGAAAACATTTTTAATTCATTTTTGTGAAATGCCATTTTTCCTTACGCAGACCTGGAGATGTTCCCACATGGTTTCCATCATGCTGCAGCTGTTCGGTCAAAGAACACAAAGCACTAACAAATACAAAGAACTAAATAACTGGTTACACATAAACACAAACACATTGGCCAGATGTTCACAGTCAGCTGAGATTTGGTGCTTCTCAGTGTGGCACATGAATTGGTAAACTATTGTTCTTTGTCAAGGGTGATGCATGTTATCCTAATCTTTCTGGGTGTGTGGCAGTCTGTCTCCGTTTCATGTAGGCACACACACACACACACACACACACACACACACACACACACACACACACACACACACACACACACGCCACACACACACACGCCACACACACATACGCAGTGCCCAGCTCTCTCTGCGCACCACTTTGTTCAACTGTCGTGTCTGTCACGGCAACGGTAACCTAGCAACAGAGGTCTCCCTCTGACGGAACCTTTTACTTTGATCAGAATTACAAAACACTGTATGGAGAGAAAAAAAAACTTATCATAATTTGAGAGCATACAGGGTGAAAACTAAGCATCTGTTCTCTCAACTCGAAGTTAAGGTCAGAGATATTAGAACTGCTAGAAGGATGCAGTCAAGGAAAAAAGGTTGATATATCTGAAATATTGAAATATGTAAATAATGCTGCATAAATGACCAATTTTAAACCAAGAGAAACTGTGAAAATGTTTAATTATGGCCGGAGACACAGCACAAAACTGACACTTTTAGAAATATCAGAGACTGTAATAAGTTCATAAGAGTGATTTCTAGATTCCGGTTAACTGTCTCAAGAATTAACCCATTTATGCCCATACTGGAATTCTTCTTGTACTACAGCAGTTCTAAGAACTTCAGTGAGCACAAATCTGAAAACGACATTGAATTTGGTTTAAAAGAAAAACAAAAAAGGAGAATTTAAGGAAAACACTTAATCACTCTAATACAGAGTGGCCTCCCATCAAAATGTACCGAATTCTCCTACACAGCATACACTCTGTGTGTGTTCTGTGTTTGTGTGTAAGACGGTAATTAAAATGCCGATGGTGATTTGTTGAGATATTGGCCCAAAGACTGGTTCACAAGTCAAATTACGACAACATATGTATAACTTAAGGATTTATGTGAGATCTATGAGAGAAAGTATCATCTCAATACATTTACTGGAGGTGGGTAGAGTAGCATAAATCAATACAAATGAAAAGTATTGATATTTGGGTGAAACAATTACACATATGAAAGTAAAAGTACCTTCCCAAAAAACAACCTGAGTAGAAGTCAATAAAGGACTTCAACAAAACAAAATAAAATTAAACACAGAAAAGAATTAGTAGCTAAATGTAAATGACTAAAATGTAAAATTAAATATATTAGTAAAATTGTTTTACTAATATATTTAAGTAGTAGTAATTATGATTTGAAAACTGAGAACGCAGAATTAATTGCTCTCCATTTCCAGCACAAAGCTTCACTTGCATTCAGCAGAAATGATCATGCTGTCATAATAAGAGTCCCATGCAATTCTACTGTTGCTTAATGTAGCAATCAGATATCAAACATGCACAAAAAAAGGATACCGGTACATGTTTTAACACATCCTCACACCACAGTTTCAGCTTTCACACATCAGACAAAACAGCCTTGGGTCTCAGGGAAAAATACCAAAAATCATGTCTTAACTCTTGAACAATCAGGTGACATAACTTCAGGCTAAGCTGAGCAGCCTCAGGCAGTTTGTTGCCAAATTAAAGATGACATCATATTGTAACCACAGCTTTTAGGAACAATCACAAAATGACCTTTATGAAAAAGTAAAGCAAAGGAAAAAATGTCTCCACACAACCCAGTTTAACTATTTCCCACTCAGTCTGCTGAATAAGAAGACTCTTGGCCTAATTAATGGAGAGAGAGAGAGAGAGAGAGAGAGAGAGAGAATCCTCTCCTGAGTTACACTGGACTGGTCAAACTGTAGCCTGTGTAATCTGGCAAATTGCCATAATCCTATTGTAATGTATCACAGGCACTCTCGTAATCTCACAGTGATCAGTGCGTGGCCAACAGACGTGTGTGTGTGTGTGTGTGTGTCAGAGAGAGAGAGAGACAAGCAGAAGTAATTGCTGAAATAAGCTTCAAACAACACCTTAATATGTAGCACATAGTCAAAGCACTTGACCTGAGTTTAATTAATTTCATATTTTGGAAATGTATCAACATCAAAACTGTGTGTGTGTGTGTGTGTGTGTGTGTGTGTGTGTGTGTGTGTGTGTGTGTGTGGGTTTAGCGAGTCATTAATGAAATACAGAGGTGAATGAAAGTAAATCTTGCTTGGAATTTTGGAATGTGATACTGACAGCACACGTGCAAGAGAGAGAGGGAGAAGTAAAGAAGTGGAGAAGAGAAATAGAGCGAGATGGGATAAGAGAGCAAGGGAAAGAGGGGGAAGGAGAAAGAGAGAGAAACAGAAGTAGAGAGAGAAAGAGAAGGAAAGGTGAAAAAGAGAAAGGAGGGAAGGTGAAAAGATAAAGAAAGCATGGGAGGAGAAAGAAAGAGAGAGCAGATGGAAGAAGAAAGACAGGAAGAGAGAGGGGGAAGGAGAAAGATAGGAAGGGGAGGAAGACAGGAAGAGAGAGAGAGGAGAGGAAGGAGAGAAATTTTAGATGAAAGTGAGAAAGTGGGGGAGTGAGAAAGAAAAAGAGAAGGAGATAGGAAGATAGAAAAGAAAAGAAGGTGCATGTGTGTGAGACAGAGAGAGAGAGAGAGAGAGAGAGAGAGAGAGTTTGACAGGCATCACAATGAGAACATCACCAGACAAAGAAAGATTAATCAAAAACAGCAAACTGACAAAGAGGAATCATTAATATAGCCATTAATCTTCTGCTCTTGCTCTCTCTCTCTATCTCTCTTTCTCTGTTTTTCTATCTCTCGCTCTCTCTCTCCCTCTGTGCAGCTGCTGGGCTGCAGGTGGGTATGTCGTGACAGTAGAAAGACGATAGATGGATAGGTGGGGGAGAAATGACTGCTATTACTTTTCACTAATGATAGAATAGAAGGGACACATACATACAAATGTGTGTGTGTGTGTGTGTGTGTGTGTGTGTGTGTGTGTGTGTGTGTGTGTATGAAGATTTTACTAGTTTTAAAAATGTAATTGTCACATGTGTAAATTGAATTCCTAAGATAAAAATATAGCAAAAGCTAAAGAATTTCAGTATGCAAACTTAATTGTGTGAAAAAATGACCATATGTTAATCTTTAGTTCCTTGTCAAAACTATTACTAAAAGTATGTACTAGAAAAAGTTTGATTTTTACTAATGAGAAATGAAATCATATATACTAAAATAGAATTCTTCCAATTTATAGTTTTAACAACATTTTCTGATAAAGAAACAGCTTCTTCAATTAAAAGTTTTTTCCAAACAATTTATTATTATTTTCCAGCAATTCTAATCTAAGGACTTAGATCTTCTTAGATTTTCAATCATCCAATAAATCATCATCTGTTTTATTTTCTCGTCCTTTGATCTGCTGTAACAAACGAAAGAATGCCATTCAACATGATGCAGACGACAGGACACTGTTCTTTAGCCCACTAAACAGCATAATGACACTGAGGTTGAAAAATAGAAACAAAAGCCATAATCACAAAGAAACACACACACACACACACACACACTGCTGGGTTCATGCAGGGTATCTGATGATGTCAGCTGTAGAATCCATGAGGCTGCGTAATTTGAGATTGGGCTGGTCTTCTACAGTGACTTCTGCTGGAGATAGACAGCTGGGTGGGGGGGCTGTTTGGAGCGTGTGCGTGTGAGGGGAGGTCTGGGACTTCCAGCAGTGAGCGGAGATAAGCAGGTGCCTAACTGCTCTTCCTGCTGCCATGGGGGACGTCTGGTGAAGCACATATAAAACTTCTCTATGCCAGAAGCAAAAGAACAGGTTGCCAATTACAACCAGCCAAAATACTCACCTCTGCTTTGGAACATTCAATTCAATCAGTTTTAGCTGCTTAGTGCTTTGAACAACAGACATGGCCACAAGGCCCAAGATAACAGTGACGGTGGCAGTAAAAACCCCTAAAGACCTGGAGAGGAATCAAGATTCACAAGGAGAACCCATCCATCATTCTCTAGTCAGAGAATGCAGCAATGATAGAAGGGAAAGTAAAGACAAAATTCAGGCTTCAAGATCACGGCAACTTCTACTCGTAGCTATGTGACATACTGCAATTACATACATAATCACCTAATCTTAATAATTTGTGATGACTGCAGTTATTTAAGTGGTCATTTTCCATAGTCATTTAACTCTACAATCATCTGCTGCAACAAACAAAATGTTAATTATGTGTTTTGGCTAAAAGCAAATAAATGCTTATGTTTGTTTATTTGTTATCTATGTAGCTAATTCTAACTTTTTAGCACGCGTGCCAGCAGAACAAGTATTTTTTGCTTAAATTTATACATAACATAAATTTACTTACTCAAGAGTTATAAGGTGGACAAGGCTCTATGGAAATACAAATTAGATACAGTGTACATCATATTAAATAACCTATTTAAAGATTAACATACATTTTAAAAAATAGCAGCTATTTGTGTTTGCAGTGCTTAATTTCAGTCATTTAAATGCAGCCCCACCCACTAGACCCAGAGACCACAGCACTGACTGAGTCAGGCGACTAATCAGCCAGGCCTCATAGTTCTAGTGTCCATTTTAGGTTAAGGCTAACCGCAAAGGACTGGCAATTCTTCAACATCCACTGCCTTGAAAACAAAGTGGACAACTTCAGGTGCACAAACTACATAGCAGGAGCTGATTGAGGGTCTGCCCCATTTCCATTTTCATTTGAAATATGTCTGAAATATCCCTCGCACTGGTTTACACTGTATGTACACTGCTGCATTAATCCATGCACTTTAAAGTGCAGTTTGAGGCAAACATATAACATACACTCACTGGCCACTTTATTAGGTACACCTAATTGCTTGTTAACACAAATAGCTAATCAGCCAATCACATGGCCACAACTCAATGCATTTAGGCATGTAGAGGTGGTCAAGACAACTTGCTGAAGTGCAGACCGAGCATCAGAATGGGGAAGAAAGGTGATTTAAGTGACTTTGAATGTGGCGTGGTTGTTGGTGCCAGACGGGCTGGTCTGAGTACTTCAGAAACTGCTGATCTACTGGGATTTTCACACACAACCATCTCTAGGGTTTACAGAGAACGGTCTGAAAAAGAGAAAATATCCAGTGAGCGGCAGTTGTGTGGATGAAAATGCCTTGTTGATGCGACAGGTCAGAGGAGAACGGGCAGACTGGTTCAAGATGATAGAAAGGCAACAGCAACTCAAATAACCAATCAAAATATCTGAGGAATGTTTCCAACACCTTGTTGAAAGTCTGCCACGAAGAATTAAGGCAGTTCTGAAGGCAAAAGGGGGTCCAACCTTTTTCTAGCACTTTACCTAATAAAGTGGCTGGTGAGTGTATATAAGGCATCATAAATACAAAACTCACATCAAATGTGGCCATCGACTACATCGAAACTGGGTACATGTGATGTTTCAGCAATCTATTGTTTTAAACTCACCAACAGGTATCTGGGTTATGTGTCTAGTCGAGGAGAGTGAGGTCTTGTGTTTAGAACTGGTGGTCTGAATATTGTAGGAGAGTGAGAATATTCTAGAATTCCTCAGGAAGCAGCTATTGCCCTGCCTGAAGTAACTGAAATGGAATGGAACATTCTTTTGGCCTCCGTTTGAAGTTCCACGGCTTCCGCTATGACCTCACTGCATTCTCCTCCGCTTCTGTTCTCCTTCTGCCACAGGCCGATCGAAATGTCTATGCTTAGTGAGAGAAGTCTACAGCTATAAAAAATAATTTTAGGAAAACCTGAATTGGCTCGGCTGGAGTCATAGCGTTGTTTCTCTTGTATGCTTTACACTCATATTGAACTTATTATCTACCATGTCCTCATTTCTAAACCAGAGAAAGTTCTAGTTCTAAAATCTGATTGGCTGAACTACACTCAAGCCTGTTTATATAACACTCTTTGACGGTTGTGTTACTTGGCACCATAGCCTTCTTTTACATGGAATTAGCCATTGAGGCATAAACAAAAAGTCAATCAGGGAGGTCTGAAGCAAAATGGTGCACTCTAGAGAAACTTACTGACTTATTCTACACAGTGGTGGTGATGGGAACCAGAGGTTTGCGATGTACAGTATACAACACAATTTATTTGCTATTCAGCAATTAGTGAATCTATATCCTGCTTAGGGCCCCCAAAAGCCTAGATCCAGCTCTGGTGGTGGGCTATCGCATTTCTACTAAAACATATGAAGTCAGCTGCTGCATATTTTCAAACTGTCATTAACACAGACTTCAGACAGTTCAACACATTTAGAGGAGAACACTAACTTCCAATTCTGTTACGTCAGCTACGTCATCACTCACATCTCCTGATGATAGGGCCAATTCTTAGATGTACAAATGCATTTTGCATGCTGCAAGATTAATTGTAATTGCAGCACAGAGTTGTGTGCAAAAGTTTAGGCACCCCGGTCAAATCATTAAAATTAGCATTAGCAGACACATATCACATTTAATTTTGTTGTCTGAAGAGGATGTGCAAACTTATTTTAACTTAGAAAATCAACAAAACATGCCATTTGACCAGGGGTTTTCAAAATACTGCATACAACTGTAATGTGAGGTGTCCAATCTCACAGCTCCAGTGTGGCCTAGAAGAGAACTTCCCCTTTTGAATTTTGGTTCCTCCTCAAGTTATGAGGAAATACACCAATGTTCAATACATAATTGAATTCACAAAAATCACAAAAAACACTTGTTGCACCAAGAGGTGTAGGTCATTAACACTACGTTATGGTTGCCAAGAAACATAACAATCAAAGAATATTACACACATTCTTGGCATACTGATACAGAACTAAACTGATGTCTGTGGTCATACATGTTTACGTTACAATGTCTTTGAATGTGGTTCAGCCAGTCAGATATAAAAACTGGAATTATCAGCTTTATAAAGTGCAATATAAATAAAACTGAATTGGACTGACTTTAATTGAGTCTTTGCAATCTTGACCTATGTATAGGGCAGGGTGTACAGGGTCATTTCTTGCCTATCAATAGCCTGTCTCAGTGCGTTGTGCTCCTTGGGGCAGTTAGACCACTACGGAAATAACACTGCCATCTCTACTGTTTATAAGGAAAAGAGAGTGAGAACTTGAGGGCTTGAGTGTTTGTGTAACCTACTCTCTCTTTCTGTCTGGTCATGTGATATCTGTTCTAATTATATGCTTTGAAAGAAGGCCATCCTCTGCCTCTTACTGCTAGCCTCTTGAGGAGCTCACACACATGCACACACACGTGTCAACACACATCTAACGATATATGACCTCTTTATGGTTTTTAGTAATAAGCTGCTGACATGAAAACCCTGTTTCTCCAAAGTATTTTCCAAAGTTCCTTCATAGTAAACAAAGTCATTCAGAATGTAAAATTGCACTTTTTAGAGAAACTTGCTAAGTGCTTTGTGCTCGCTACCGTTTTTATCATAGGAACCAGATGTCATGATGTTCATGCTTACAGTTCTGTACAAAAGTACAACTACTACCTCCAAAACTGCTTGATAAACAGTACGTAAAGCTTCCATCTTGGAAAGAGAGAAGAGCCTCAACACTATGGGTGTGAAATAATGTGCAGCTGTCAAGAAGCTGTTACAGAGAAAAGGAATTTTTGCAAATCAAACAAAGAAGTTGCTGGAGTTCTCAGAACAACCATCCCAGAGTCCAGTCCTCAACATCCGTGAATGCATTTGGGATTACTTGGATCCTAGGAAGCGAAGATGTTACCCACTTCTAAGACGAAACTTTGGAGATATGGAAAAATGTCCCTGCAGATTTGTCTGAAAATTTGAGATGTGGACACACTGAATACTGAAAAGGGTCATATTATGTTTAGATATTGAGACATGAGCATAATTTTCCGTTAACTATGTTTTTTGTTTTTATCCTGACTATATAAATGAAACATGGTGACTGCCTTTTGCACAGTACTGTGTAATAATATATAGCCATTTTCTTTGCCATCTAAAACGACCAGTCAAACCAGTTGAGTTTCTGTAATACTGATAATGCTAAAGTAGTAAATACGTTTTCTTTGGTTACTGTTTTCCCTTACAAAGGCCTAAAGGTACATTTTCGATCAAAACCTAAATCTTTTATCTCAACTGTTGTAAAACAATAGCAACTCGACAATAGCAAACAATAGCAAATCGGTGGAATTTCCCTTTAATGTAACTTAACTTACTAAACTTTAATGCTATTCATCATAATATGATCATACAACATAAAGGCGATATGACATTATCAATCACATAAAAGAATAAACGCTGAAAAGGTAACTTATGTTAAAATATTCTGCTGAATAAAGTTTATGATGTTGGATGAATGGTGCTGATAAAGTCCTCATTTAAACTTCATCTGTGATAAACTTCATTAGAGCTGAAGTGCTCTGACCTAAAACATGAACATAGTGCTGAGTGTGTTCCCTGCTTGGCTGTGGCTTTGCTCATATGTAAATACTGGTGCTCAGCGCGCCCTAACACAGGGAATTATTGTTAGCAGCACTTCCTTCTCTCCGCCTCGGCCTGCCATATGGTAGCTTTGGTGGCCCTGTGCTGGCCTGTTTCTCATTAGAGTGGAGGAAAATGGGCCTGTGGGCTAAAAACTGACTCTAACGTCATCGAGGTGCTTTTCCACTGCGTGAACTTTCATCTCCTTCCCAGCGAGTGTGTGAAATAACGACACTCCGTTCTCTTCCCTCCACCTCTGTTTCTTTCCTTTCTGCGACGCATTTCTGTATTTCTTTCTTCTGTAGGAGGTCTGACCACCTCTTTCGTTCTGTTTTCTTAGGCGTATTAACATCTGCACAACATTAACATTCTCTTTCGGTCTGCTTTTTACTTCTCTTCCTTTTAATACTTAATTTTACTATTCAGTGCCTTCTCAATCTCTCTCTCTCTCTCTCTCTCTCTCTCTCTCTCTGTCCCCTTCAGTCTGTTTCTCTAATACTTTTTTATAATAAAAATAAATAATGTCTATTTTTAAGGTAATCACGAAGGATAAACATAAAGGAGAATGCCACCAATATTTCAAAATGTCTGCTTTATTATATGATTAAGATGTAAACAAAGTAATTCAGAGTGGTCAATGTGAAATGCTGGGTTCTAGAGGAAGTTGGGTGAAGAAGGGTGCTGGAGCCTATCCCAGCAGTCTTCGGGCAGAAGGCAGGATACACCCTGGCCAGTCCATCGCAGGGCAGACAGACAGACAGTCACTCACACCTAGGGGCAAATTAGCACGTCCAATCGCATGTCTTTGTATTGTGGGAGGAAACCGGAGGAAACCCATGCAGACACGCGGAGAACATGCAAACTCCACACAGAGAGGACCCTGGTCGCCCGTCCGGGGTATCGAACCCAGGCCCTCCTTGCTGTGAGGCGACAGCGCTACCCACCACGCCACCGTGCCGCCCCACATCTAAAAGTCCTCTCACAAAAAGCCATTACATGAAATGGTTATGAATATATTGCCTGATACCTGAGAAATTGATTTATGTTTGACAACAACTTTTTGTGGTCTAAACCACACCTCCTGGGTTGGTGCTAGAGCCTATCCCAGGGTCTTATTGGGAAGAAGGTAGGAAACACCCTGCACAGGTCACCAGTCCATCACAGGGGCAACAAACAATCTCCAATTCTCCTCATGTCTCATATCTTTGAACTGGAGGAAACCGAAGCACCTGGAGGTAACTCACGCAAACATTGGGAGAACATACAAACTCCACAGATAAGCGACCCTGGTCGCATGGCCAGGAAATCAAACCCTGGCCCTTCTTGCATTTTATTACATCTAAAAACTCACGTAAGTTCACTGAGGGTTTTGGATAGTAAATAAAATGGCTATATTTGTGTTGTAGGCTACGGGACCCTTGGTTCCTACCACCACCACTGTAACAAAATCTAAGCCTGTAAGTTTCTGTACAAACACTATTTCACATCAAACCACTTTGAATGACTTTGCTTACATCTCAACCACTGAATAAAGGAGCTTCATTTTAATCAAGAATACAATCTGGAATATACCCTTCCCTCAGCCTGTTCCCACCCCATCTGACCACTACATAGTGTGTAGCTTTAAAAAAGCTGTGTAGCTTTTTATCTTCAATACCATCCCATCATTGCATCCTCAGTGTAAATGGTGTAGGACTATTGACTCTACTGAGAATAATTCGAAATAAATGATATCTAATGAGGTAGTAGTCAGTGCTTAGTTGTGAGCGTGTGGGGTAAGAAAAAACATCTTTAAACTTTTTTTTTTCACAGCTGTCATGCCTGCCAGCCACAACTTACGTAATTCTCTCTGTGACTGTAAACCTGTAGTTATCAAACAGGAGGTGTAAAGCTGAGTCTGGAAAACTGGAAAATCTGTGTTGGTCAGTGACAAATTGATTCCAATTGTGTTGTCCCAAAAATAATGCACACCTTCTGGACAATCCCAGAAAGTGTGCGTAATGTGCCACAGGTGTAGTTTGGGTGCAGTTAGAGTGAATAGCCAACCCCATCAGTTTGTATTTTTTCATGGGGTCAGTTGCACATTCTGAAATAGATGAACTGGTGATTTGAATTCTAGATAACCTCTCAACTTTACATTGTATATCTATGGTAGAAATGTTTTTCCCAGTTTCTCCTATTATGTATATTAGTTTTTAAACAGGCAAAATGTGTCTTTATGTAACCACAATAGGCACACACAATGCACCTGAAATGAATGTTTGATCGCATCATTGTAGAGAAACTTACCGATTCTGTTTTCTTTACGGTGGTGGTGATAGGACCCAAGGGGGTCAAAATCACCAGTGAACTTGCATGTGTTTTTTGTGTTTCTGTATGTAATGTTTGTAAGAGTATAATAGCAGTAAATCTGAGTAAGTACATTTTCCTTTGGGACTATTTTACCATACAATGCCCTGTACGTACCTCTGCACTCTGCAATACATTTTAAATACAAAATACATACAAAATATTATTGCATATTGCACTCAGACATCAGGCAACATATTTAAAATTTCTGTGAGGGAGCTTTCAGTGGCATTAAACTCTTCAGACGTCTGGTTCCTATCACTACCACTGTGAACAATTCTGACTTTGGTAAGTTTCTCTAGAACATTTCACATGAAAGCACTCTGAATGATTTTGTATACATCTTAACCATTTAACTGTGCAGATATTTCGAAAGATTCCCTTTAACTGAGGATGTGTGTAGGACCCCAGACTCCTACTACTGACTGTGCATGCTTGTGAGGCTCAGGGCTTAAATGAAGCCATTAAATGAAGATAGTAATGTTCATAAATATGGTTTTGTCCAATAAAATGTTCTATTCTGGCTACAAAAATTAAAAACAAGAATTTGTGAAACAATAACATGACATTTAGTGCTGCGTGTCCTTGTAAATCTGTTTCTGAGGGATAAACAGTCATATTCTGATAGTAAACATCTCTCAGCGTGTGTTCTGTCTAGCTGTGTCTGTTGTTGTTGTTAAAGGAACTCTCTCAGCAACACGTCTTTGAGACATGAGTGTAAATGTATTCCTGGTTTTAAAAGGTGGCGGACAATCCATGCAA
This sequence comes from Pygocentrus nattereri, assembly GCF_015220715.1. Lineage (NCBI taxonomy): Eukaryota > Metazoa > Chordata > Actinopteri > Characiformes > Serrasalmidae > Pygocentrus > Pygocentrus nattereri. The sequence goes on from NC_051229.1 coordinate 22,691,128, forward strand.
AACAGGCCACTGTGAGTCGCTCAAACTAGTAAATCGAGCAAAATATGTAATCTTTAAATAGCTCCTCCCGTTTCTTGTGTGATCCTCCCACATGTTGCATGATCCTCCCACAAGTGCAGGCTGTGTTTTTCCATGAACGGGGCAAATAAACTGCACATACGTGGGCAGAACGCAATTTGCATCTGAAACTGCCGCAAAAAGGTTTAGCATAACAGGCCCTCAGTTTCTGTCTGTCTCTCTGTTTCTCTTTGTCTTTATTTTTCCCTTGCTTGATCTCTTTCCCTCAGTCTTTCTTCATCTCTCGCTTTCTCTCTCTCGGTCACTAAATTTGGCACCGCAGGTGTCAATGTATATGGTTTATCCATATATATTTTTCCCAGAGTTGCGGAGGTATTTGGCCGTAAACGGCTGGATATGGGTCTGTCTTGCCTCTGCTCTTTGAACATATTAATATCAGTAAGCCTGCTGCGCTCAGATTTGCTTTTCGCTGTTTGTTTTATTGCACTTACTAAGTGATAGGCTCAAGCTGTGGGTGGTGGTGTACTAATTCAAGAGAAAATTTGCCGACATGTGTAAGCTTTGCATGAACAAAACAAAACACATTAAGAGAAATGAGCCAAATCGTGAGAGTGTCTATCAGCAGAATAAAAAAAAGGAGTGTTGTAGTAATAAGGTCATTCTACTGAAACGTCATTACACATAAGGAAAGTAAAACCAGAGACAGTGAAGAAAGACAAATGATCATAGCAGTGATTTCAACTGAAAGCCTCAGTGGATTTGCCATGTGCTTTTCTTCATAGATCTTCAGAAAACTGGTAAAAGGAAGTCAAGTGATGTCAACAGTGTGATTTTTATATCAAAATAACATATACAATAACACCAGTGACATGACTCCTGGGGACAACAGCTTATATATTTTATAATACTTGTTTGACATCTGTTTTCTTTATTTTCTTTTAAATCATATTTTTCATAGTCATGAACAGATTATTGCAGTTAAAATTGCAGAAAAACTTTTTTTACCTGAAAATATGGCACTCATACTTCACACATGACTGTGAGGACGAGCACTTCTGCAGTGCTTGGAATTCTGTATGATTGATTTAAAAGTCAATATTGCTAAATTGATGGCTCAAGAAGGTGGAATTGTTAAAATTACTTATAGTTTTGTTTTAAAATATGAATAAATTGTAACCATGTTATTCAAGTGTAATATCTGTGAACATTAAAGACATAGAACGTTTCCATGGAATGACTCAATAATCAAATCATTAGAGAGACAAACATTTCTAGAAAAAACACAGTAACTCCTAAGTCTCAGAAACCTTTTAGCACTGGCAGTATTGTATGATGAGGGAGATTTAGCTAGTAGCTAGAATTTGACATGACTAAATTGGGGAGAATTTTGGAATTGTTTATTGCAGAACACAACCTGACTCATTTTCTGATTTTGTAAGAAGTAAGTAGTATCATTTATCAGTACAGAAAATCAAAATGTGTTAAACTGACTGCTGTTGTGGTAAATTATTTTAAAGGAATTTATTAGGAAACTGTGATACAGGTATCAGTGAATGTATACAGTTTGGAGCCTATAGGATAAGGGTTATATAGGTTTACTGTCTCTAGAGGTTGAGAACTATGTATCTCTCTCTGTCTGCCTCTGTCGGCCTGTCTGTCTCTTTCTGCCTTACTTCTATAGCTATAAATAACAGATGTATCATTCTGGCAGTTGAATGTATGGAAGCTGGACACCGACTGTACTCAGAGTCAGCAGAAGCACAGCGTGTTTTTGTCCTCACAAAAAGATCCAACTCAGCCAAGGAAACCATTACACTCACACACACACGCTCACTGGCTGAGGACCACTCGCTAAGGCGCTCAGATACTGTTTCTCTGTCCACATCTGCTCTGAGACAATTTCCTCCAACCCCACACTGTCTTATATCTGTACACACACACTGGGGAAGGAGAGCAGTATTGGTGTGTGTGAACACTGAGAGGGGCTAGGAGTGTGTCCTCCATGAGAATGTGTGTGTGCACTGTGTGTTTTAAGGGGAACACCTGGACTGTTGCCAAGGTTTCACAGTGGACCTATGATGTAGTCCAATCCACCACACAGCCATTTCACATATTCAGAGTGTGAGTGTGTGTGTGTATGTTTGTCTTCCTCCTGCAGCGTAAAAATAGATGGAAAATTACAGAGTGGCGTTCCTCACTGCTCTGGGAGGAAGTGGTGCTCAGTGCGAGAGCTGCACACACAAATGGTGGGGTCACAACCGTTAGCAACTACAAGATGGTAACACACAGCTTGCAAACAAAAGAACTGCGTCTCCAACCCAGCATCATTAGCTTATTATAGGTTATAAACTGTTTTCACTTGACTTTCAACCTTTATTATTTAAGTGGATGACCATATCTAATCTTCTCAGAAATGCTCCTGAAAAATACACATGCTCATTACTTATAATTCAGTGTTTTTAAATTTCTTTTAAAATAAATTTGAAAGATTTTTATTCATCATGAGTTTAATTTTTAAATAAAAAAATTGGAATTTTTCAAAAAATTCCACATGATGAGCAGTTTGATCCCATTTTTTGAAGTAAAAGTGTCCAAAAGTTTGAAAATCAGCATGTAATGTCAGGAACTGTCACTACTGAAACTCATTTTCTGCAATTAAGGAAATGTTTTTTGTGTTTTAATGAAAAAATATCACAAATTTATGTGTGTTCTAATGTTAAAAGCTGTTTATGATAATCATGAACTGGCTAGGGTTTTTGAGTTACGCTCCGTCACTACTGAAACAGTCACTTTTGATACATTTAGTAAAGTTTTGGTATCATTATGATCGTTTTGATGGTGACAAAATTGAATGTTCAATCATTTGTTTTAATGAACTCATTAGGGTCACTGAAAAATAATTTAGTGTAGAGTCTGAAATGCTTTCTGAACTCTATGAACTACACGTATATATAGACTAATAGAAATGTTATATGTATGTAAATATATATCCTTGCATGTCTGGATTGCTAAAATGCTGAACTTGATTCCAGATGTGACAAGCATTCAGATATACTGCATGGCCTTCTACTCTGAGTCAGTTTCCTAGTTTACACAGCAAACCACTGGAGGATTCGACCACAGTAACAGCAAAGAAGAGCCTAAGACGCACACTCCAAAACAGCACCGTCAGAACCGTTTCAGCCCAGATAACAACACACTGGAGAATCCACCAGCTTCACTGCAGCCTCAACATCTGTGACTCAAAAACTTTGTGCATTGTAAAGTACACAAAACTAGTGCTTACACTGAGAATATACAGTGGTCAACAGCACTTAAACAGATGACAGAACTCTTAAATGAAAAGTTAAACAAAAAATCTCCATGCCATAAACACATTTGATCAATCGTGCTTAGTGTTTTGAGCTTCCATTACTTGTTAGCTACATTAGCCTCGTAGAAGCAACGTTTGGACACCAAATATGTCTTGGCCGATCAGCTATTTTTGTGGTAAAGGGGAAATTGTGAGCCACTATTCAGTGAACCATTTCTTTAAGCTTTGCATTGGAACTACCAGTCTAGTAACAAGTAATGAAATCTACAGCTGCCAGGTTAGCATCATGCTACATGGTTAAATAATCACACACATGCCTCAAACTATGCTGAGTTATTAAAACTCTCAACTAGACTTGCTTATGTGATCTCTTACACTGTTTGACATATTGTTATCTATAACAAAATCACAGTGAATGCATGTTCCTTAGCTAAAAACAGTAGAATCTTTCTTACAGATAGCAACATGCCACACAGTGTGGAATCCACAATGCTAACTGGTGAAGTATTAGCTTCCGTTACTTGTTAGCTAAAGTAGTCTTGTAGCTCCTGGGAAATCTAACATGTCCTGGCTGATTGACTACATTTTGGGGGAAAAGGAAAACTGTTTAAATGTTTTAGCTTTTTATTTCATTTTACCCATTTTAGACAAGGCACACCAACTCAAGGCTACAGCAATAGAAACCAGGGTGAGTGTGGGAGAACATTCTAGCGACACGCTGGCTCCATATTTGGATTTTCTGCCGTTTCTTTGAGAAAGTTTTGTACAGAAAAAGGACCAGCTCCACCTACTCAAATCTTAACCAGTACAGAAAAGAGCAGTAAACCGGCTTCAGCAAAGAGTAACATATAACACCAACGCTACTGAATGCAGCCAAGAAACTAATATGGCTTCCTGTAAATGAGCAGCATGTTTTGTCATTGTGATAGTCTTCCACTGCTTTCTATCACACATTCCATGTGAGTAAATGAAGGTGCAGACATGTTTAGAGTGCTGTTTATTATTTAAGCTGGAAACATCTAGCTGTGCAAACCAACCACCATTTGGTTTTGATGCCAGATGCAGCACCAAATGTAACAAATGTAAAACAGCCTGTGTACAAAACACATTATTATGGATTACAAAGATATAGATAAGGCTGGCACAGTCATGAAATTTTAGCTGACAATTAACTGCCATATGAATAATTCAGATTAATCATCTTTTCTATGCATCTATTAAAGTACAAGCCAAAAGCGGCCAAACTGGCCTGTTAGCTATCTTGCTTCCTAGCTATGTTGAATATGTAGGTAACACTGGTACTGTCGAATTGGCACTCAGTCTCAGTCATGTAGAATCATGTGTATTTAGGCAAAGCTTATGTTTTCTTGAAAGTGAACATAAAGCAAAGAAAATCATTCTGTTAGCATGCATGCTAAAAACACCAGATCAGCTACACAGCTAACAAATGAACATAACTCAGAGCTGCCCTCTAAACATGTCAGACCACCAAGCTAGATTTCTCATACTGCTTTCGTGTGTTTACATTTCTTTGCCTCAACTCAGCCTCAAAATCCAAAATTTGTTCGTTACATCTGGTGACAAATGGTAAATGTGATCTCAAATAATTGCGATTAGGCAATTATGTAGTATTGTGACGGTCCTTGCTTGCGTATGTGTGAAATAAACGCCAATCTAAATCTCTTTTTAATGCCACACGTAGCTCCATATGTTCTTATAGAGGAGCAAAGAGTGTACGATTTAGTTCAATTCTAACCACTCTAAATACTAGATTTGTAAACAATACCTGGCCAGAAGATTGTCCTATATAAAATACTAGGGATACACAGATACTGAATTGCGGGACAACAGGGACACATAAACATTTATTCAATGTAGAAATCGGGACTTCATATACTCAGATTAGCATTACAGTGAAATATAAATTTGATCTGTAGATGATTAAAATGCATTAAATGCATCGCCTAAACATTCTGCTTTTCCAGAGCACAACAAAGGTGTCCCCGAATATCGGTTTAAAACATCTGTCAAATCCAAACATCTGCCCTGTGCTGATTATTTTAAAGCAGATATCTGCAGAGAGCAATGTGACTTGGATACCACCAAGTATTCCTAAATAATACAACCTGGAAAGATGCTGAAGATCCTTTATACACAATTGTTTGGTTATGCGTGCACATCATCAACAAATTATGCATGTACAGAAACTCCAAACTTTGTTCTGTTTGGACGCATCACGGCAAACAATCCAACTGCAGTTGCAGTCCATGAAGAGGAAGGCCGCTTTCTTAAGAATGATTTCAGACCAGCACAAACTTGTGCTATAAATAATGCACATGCAGGAGCACACTACAAAAGCAATACGCAATGAGAAGTCGTGCATTCCAGTGAATCAGATGTCTGAAATAATAAAACAGTAACAAAACACAGAATAAAAATGCTTCTACTCTTTTTCTTGACATCTGTAGCTCGGATTCTGGGACGTAGCAGATTCAGAGGCATTTTCACTTTGGCACCCAAACTTTAATGAAGGCATTGATATGTATTAACACGTATGTATTAAAGAAGGCATTATTATGTATTAAATACTTGGATTTTGATTATTTTTTAGCCAGAACACATGTAGAAATACTGCAGCGTTACAGAGAGACTGCTGATCATCACCGCGGTAACAGGACTTAATTACTTTGCTGCACGTTTTGCGTGGTATAACACGGTTATTGCTGAATTTTATGAATCTGGACTGCTCTCTTTTCAAACCTTCTCAGGCATGAGACATCGGCACGGTTTACAGCACAAACGCCAGATCATCGCACTAATGCAAAACAAGCTTAGCATGTCCAGAGCTTTAACAGCACCAGGTCAGGGTTTTAGTTCAGGGAGGTGGTGAAAGTCATATGATGCATGTGGTCAAAATAAACTTCATCACTCTATATCACTCGTGCTCACTGCACCTCTCCCTCTTATTCTGTCTGACTCTTTCATTTAGTCTTTGTCTTTCTTTCTCACTGCATCGCTCACCCTGACGGGCTCAGATACATTTGGTCTGTTTTTCTCTTTTTCTCCTTCCTGCCTCTCTCTGTTATTATATATCTCTCTCACTCTTTCATTTTATTTCTTTCCCTTTCTTATCTCCCTCAATCTCTCTTACCGAACAGTTCCTTTTCATCCTGTCATACTCATTCTCTGTCACTCTCACACTCTCTTTTCTCTCAGTCTCCCTTTGTATACTTTCACTCTCTTACTGCATCTATTCCACTCACTCAATCTTGCTCTTTCATTCACTCTCTCACTTTTTCCCTCTACCTCTCTCTCTCTACCTCTGCTTCACTCTTTTTATTCATTGTCTTATTGACTATTTTCTCACTCTTACTGCAGCGTTCAATCTCTCTCACTCTATCATTCAGTCTCTCACTCTTACAAATTCTGCAACTCTTCCTCTCACTCTTTCACTCTTCCTCCTTCTTGCTTTCCTTTCGCTCTGTCTTACTCTTTCATTCTTTCTTTCTTCCTCTGTCTCACTTTTTCTCACTTGGTCTCACCACATCTCTTCCTCTCACACATTTATGCAGTCTCTTTCTTTCTTTTCTCTCACTCTTTACTTCTGTCTCTCTCCCTCTTAGTCTGTTTTACTCTTTCCTGCTTCGTCTTATTGTTTCATTTCTCTCACTCTCTCTTACGGCTATCTCTCTTACTCACACTGACTCAGTCTCTCTGCATCTCTCCCTCTCACTCACTCAAACGTGCTCTTTCATTTATTCTCATTCTCACTTTTTCCTTCTCCCACTCTCCCTCTGCCTCTTAGTTTATCCCTAACTTTTTCATTTGTTCTTTCTCTCTTTTCTCTCACTCTCTATTACTGCACCTCTCTCTCACACTTTTACTTCTGTCCCTCTTGTTTCATTTCTCTCACTCTCTTATGGCACTTCTCACATTGTCTCATTCTTTCTTTCTGTCTCACTCTGCATTTCTCCCTCTCACTTTAATTCTCTAGATTTCATTTCTCTCACACTGTCTTACTACACCTCTCTCTCTCTCTCTCTCTCTCACTCTTTCATTCTTATTCTCTCACTTCACTCTGTCTCAAGCTCCCTCTCTTTCACTCTTTATGCATCTCTTTTGCCCTTTCTCTCTCTTACTCTCACTTTATCATTCACTTTCATTCTGCCCTACTCTCACTTAACACTCTCTCTATCTCTCTCACGCTCCCTCTCTGTCTCGCTTTCTGCGTCTCTACCTCGCTCTCTCTGTCTCTTATTCTTTTTCATTCTCTCTCTCCCTCTGTCTCTCTCTCTCTCTCTCTTACTCTGCTGCATTTTCTCGTCCCCTCTCTCGTCCTGCAGTGGAAAAAAAGCCAGCAGCCTCCACCTCTTACCTTCAGTGAGTCGAAGCAGGCGATGACTCGGCCGTTCTCCACCTGGCAGCTTTTGGCCGGGTGGGCGAATTTGCACTCCGCGTCTGAGCGTGAGCACGTCCCTCTCTGGAACTCGCGACACACCTCCAGCGTCAGCCACTTGGGGTCTCGGATGTGTGCCATGCTCATTGCCATGGCGACCGTGAAAAGCTGCCCACAGCAAGCTAACTGCTAATGTGCGTGTATGTTTCCAAGGTCAGGAGGACCCACTTTGCGTCCTTATTTGTCTGTGGTGTCTGTTGGTCTCTCTCACTCAAGCGATCCACATGGAGTGTGCTCTTGTTCCTCAGTGGAGAGTGTGGGGTCGAGTCAGTGAGGCACAGAAGCGCTAGAAAAATCCCAGGCAGCCAAAACGAAAACAAAAAACTCTGCTCCAAGATTTCTGCGGGCTGTTTTTTTTCCCTTCCTTCCACATACACATGCAGAGAAAGCTCCAAGTGCTAACACTCCTGCTGATCCCGCTCTGTTTCTGGGGGTTACGGTAGCTCTGTGGAAGTTGGTGGTGTGTTGTGGTGTGTGAGATCCAGGAGGGGTTTGACCAGGGTCACTAAGGGGGTCGCAGGGTCCGGGGTCTAAGGTCAAAGCTCGTGCTCTTGGCCTGGCTTTGTGCAGCAAGCTGGCGGAAAAGCAGGGAATGGCACTACAAGCGGGTCCAAGCTGCAGCAAGAGAGGGCACTACCTTCAGTACCCACCTGCAAAACAGAGAGAGATCATCATCATCAGTTTAACCCACCCATCAACTCTTTACAAGGCTTTTTCTACAGTTTAATCCGCTTTTCTCCTCTGATAAGGTGATGCAGGTTGCCATATTGCCCATATGTAAAAAATGTGATCTATCAAAGCTGAAGAAGTATAGATTTGTGTCCCAAACTACCTTTTTGAAGCACAAATGGGAATATAATTCAAAAGTCAGTCACTTTATATCATTACTTTGTCTAAACAAAATAGTAACGAGCTTTTACAGATCTGAATTGCACTCTATATAAAAATCATAGCGTGGGAGAACAGAAGCCTTGTGTATTGTTTATACAGTGTTAGGAAACACAATAACATACAGAAAGCACCAATTCTACACACTGATGCTCTTTTACTCTGGTCTACAGGGACGATGCTGTCACTCCTCTGGCAGCAGATATAAATAAGCTTAAGGGGTCATCACCAAATTCTCTGAATGTGCTGGCAGCTGGATGCTCAGGGTTAACTCATTTGGTGCTTACTAAACAGAACTGAGAAATCAAACTGCACTATAAAATGTCTGATAAACTATATAGTGCATTATTTATGGAACAGAGACTGGAGAGATTACAAACATAGCTTGAGGCCAATATGTATAGGAAATCATAACACATTTTTCCTTCTGAACAGTGACGTTATTTCAGAGAGCAACACAGTGTCGGGGGGGGGGTCTCTGATATAACTGAGCATTTTCTCCCGATGATAGGTGGGATGGAAGAAGTGGGAGGTGTGACATGATATTATTAGCTAATATGTTCTTTTTTGTTACAATTACTGTTTTTGGAAGATTGACTTTTTGACTTTGAGTTTTAAATGAAATGGTATGAGCAATCAAGGTTAATATAACCAGGGACATTAACCGACAACATAAAAAGAAAGTCAATTTAGATTTCAGACTGACTTTAAGACTTCCATTCTTCACTGTTTACTTACTACACTGTATACTTACTGTATAATTTATAATAGTAACTGAATAAAAGGCCTCAAGTTGGAACTATATTTCAAATAAGAGAAGTGTGTTTGAAGCAAAACAATGTCTTTTTGGCCAACATGATGGTTTGAGTTTGTGAGGTATGTTGTTCATACAACCAGCTTTAAGATTAATAACCAAACCTACAGTTTGAATGGGGCCATGTTTGTTCTCTCTCTCTCTCTGTCTTTCTCTCTCTCTCTCACACACTCTGACTCACTATACCTTGCTCTTTCTTGATTGTGGCTCCCTCTACCCTTCTCTCGCTTTCTCTTATATCGTTCACACTCATTCTCTTTCTCTCCCCCTCTTTCTTGCTTCAATTCTCTCTCTCTCTCTCTCTCTCATTCTGTCTGTCTCTTTCTCTCTCTCTCCTTATAATCTCCCTCACATAGTTCTATTTCACTCTCTCTCTCATTCTCTTATACATCTTTTACTCTCACTCTTTCCTCTTTCATTTTTTAAACAGATTCTCTCATCTCTCTTTCTCTCTCTTCTTCACTCCAACACTCTGTCTCTCACTCTCATTCTGTCTCTCTCCTTCCTGTTATCTCTCTAATTTGAACCCTCTCATTCTGACTCTCTCTCTCTATCTTTCTCTACCTTGCGCACTCTTATTGTCTCTAACCAGCTGCACAAACTCTTCACACACTCAAAAATGCCAAAAATGCACCGCAGTCTACATAACACAGTCAGCTAGAGCAAATAAAGCATTCTGTCAAACGCATTCTTCTCTCTCTCTCTCTCTCTCTCTCTCTCTCTCTCTACTTTTCTTCTTTACCACTCTCTCTCTCTCTCTCTCTCTCTCTCTCTCTACTTTTCTTCTTTACCACTCTCTCTCTCTCTCTCTCTCTCTCTCTCTCTCTACTTTTCTTCTCTACCACTCTCTCTCTCTCTCTCTACTTTTCTTCTTTACCACTCTCTCTCTCTCTCTCTCTCTCTCTCTCTCATACACACACACCCATACTCACACATGCACATGGCCTGCACAGAGCAGCCCTTTACAGATTCAACAGCCTCAGTCCAGGTTCTGGAAAATCAAATCAAATAGCATATCACTTACAGCAGAGCACTCAGCAGCAAGCCATGGCAAATCTATTTAAAGAGAGAGAGATAGAGGAAGAGACAGAGAGAGAGAGAAAGAGAGAGAGAGTTTTGGGGGGAGGAAGTGGAGAGCGAGTGAGCGAGGTCATTTCCCCTTTCTCAGAAGTGTTGCATGACCACAGCCAGCCAATCAGAGCAAGCGATGTTGCAACAACATTCTGGGCCTTGTGCCAGGAGAAGAGTGAGAGGGAAACAGAGAGAGAGAGAGAGAGAGAGAGAGAGAGAGAGAGAGAGAGAGAGAGAGAGAGAGAGAGAGAGAGCATACTGCTACCACTGTTCCAAGTCCTAGACATCTTTATAATTTGCTGCATACCCTCAACTTACGTCAAGATTTGTTGCAGTGGGCTACAAAATCTCAGAACCGCTACACACACAAACTACAAAACAATGAACCTGATCACAGAAGACCAGTCATTCTCCTCAGATGACTTCCAGTATGCTGACAGAATTAACCTTTGGAACTTAAACAGTCTGAGTGATAAGAGTGAATGGGTAGGATGTGAAAGCTGTGGGCAGGGCAGGGGCAACCGGTGACCCTTCTGCTGAAAGGTTCAGCCTTACTTCCAGGTTTAACTGTGATACCAGTCACTTGTTTTTACAGTCCCACAATATATCAGTTATTAAAGGCCCAATACCATAGAAAACCAAATAAATCGAGCTGAATATGTACATGCTACATGAATTTCATGTAGTATGTAATTATTATTCAAGTCTCAAAGCATATACTTGCCAGTCCATATAGTCCATGCATGGAAACTAAGCTGCTAAAACAGCCTGTTTTGAATTCAGTTTTTTTATTCACATAAAAATTAACTATGACTAGTGCATAAACTCACAACAATGTCATAGTGGAGAAAGAAAAAACAGACAAGAAAAATGCAGGATATGGGCATTTTAAAGGCATATTCCCTTGTTTTTCAACTGAATCTCTGTCTCAGCCTGTAGCATACAGTCGGTTAGCAGGACTTGTTTCACTGTAGCTAGAATAGGACAGAAAGCTCAAACTTAATACCCACTTACAATAGAAACCAAATGGCAGATGCTGAATTCTTCTGAAGGGGAATTCCATCGATTTCTCTAAATTTCTGTGACATCTAAACAGTGAGTTGATGCAAAATGTGCTAGTCTAGCAAAACTTGCTGAATCAGAATTGTTCAGGACATTTGAACTTTTAAGACCTTTAAATGCTACTTAACAGAAACATGTTACTTAAAATTATTACACATATGCTGCATGGTGCCTGAGACTTATTTTTACAACAGATTTACCATGTCTTTTTAATACATGAAAAACAGCAATTAAATGCTGATAGAAACCAACTTTTGGAGCATTTAATGCCTATAAAAGCTACATCACAAAGTAATTACATCAATCAGTTATGAATACATTGGCTAATGTCTCAGACATAGTTTCACGATCGGTTTGAGAAAAAAGAAGATTTTGACATAAAACATATTTTTTTAAATCCATGCATGGTGGAGAGGTAAATGCAGGGTGTTGTAAGGCAGTGCAGTCCAAATAGACAGATGTACCAATATTTCACTACTATCAACATTACGGACGACACAGGTTATTATAGGTGTAGTGGTCTTTTTGGATAGTAAATAAAAAGGCTATATTTGTGTTGTAGATATGATGACCCCTGGTTCCTATCACCGCCTCTGTGAAGAAACAGACTTATTAACTGGCTTCAACTAATCTTGACTTTATTTATTTATATATTAAGTCAAAGGTAGCTGTATAAATATAGCTGTAACACTGGGCCTCATTCAGTTTTCCAGAGGGAATATTTGTAGTTCTCCATTCCCATGCATGGATACCACAAACTCATAAGGAAGGTGAAAGCAACTGGAATCCCTTAGCTCCAGTGTTTCAAAGTTGTCTGTTCCATCCCAAGACTTTTGCAATATTACAGCATCCAATGTGTTTTCACCAAATTCAGCAACTGCCAATGGCTTCTATTATAGCCAACAGGCTTTCTTTCCTTTTCTAATGATTTTCCTAGAAATTAAGGGTACAATATGAATGCAGCAGAGAGAGATTTGGCTGGAAAACAATGGAATATTCCTTTAATCACTATAGCAATAATGGCTTTTGCAATACTGATATCCTAGAAGGCTGTAATATGTAAATGAACTCTCCAGCAAAACAGTTAATTTTTTTATTATGTGCTGCAGGCTTCCAGAACCACCTTGGATGTTCCTGTTGATGTTTTGTTGAATCAAGGTATTCAAATAATCCAACGTAAAAGTCTTTTTGGTCAAAGTAATGCATACCAATCCTTAACCATGTTGTGTTATGGACCCAGCGAATCATTAACATATCGCAAGGTATATCATCACTACTGCAGTACATGGCAATATAATAGTAATGCAATATTTTGTCCTTATCATGCAGGCCTACTGGATCCCTCTGTGAGTGGGCCAACGCCTCTCTCTGCTGAGAGGAATCATCATTACTGTGATGATTAAAGGAGAATCATGTCTAGACTCGGAGCTTTTGATTTGCATCACTGCAATGAAATGTGCTGCGATAGAGCTGCTCTGGCATGAAGGAGAGAGAGAGAGAGAGAGAGAGAGAGAGAGAGAGAGATGGGGTGCTTTCAGGACACACACTAATAAAGATTTTCAGGAGAAACTGAGAAGATATTTCAATAGTAATCAACAGACATTAACACTGAAGGGGATAATCTACTCCAGTTCAATTGTTAAGGTTTGATGTGAAATGCTCCCTTGTACAGAAACCTACTGACTTGGATATAGTGGTGGGTGATACACTCGCAGAAAAAAAGGTACTGAACTCTCAATGGGAAAGTACCTTTCTTCTCACTGGGACGGTACCCTAAAGGGTGCCTCTTCTGTCAAGGAACATAAATGTACTATAATCCATTGCATTTATAGAAATTTTAAGCTTTATTGACTCCACACACTTTTCACACAATTAAAATATTTAATTATGAAAAGATACAAACACAAACTTTTCCCTTGAAAAAAAAAAACGTATTCAAAGTGCACAAATGGACCTGAAACCACTGTTGTACCTTTACGTTGTTTATACTTCAGTAAATGCAAAATGTACACAGTGCCTTTTTTCTGACACTGTAGGAACCAGAGGTCATGACGCCTACAACATTTAGCCATTTTATTTACTATCCAAAATTACCAATAAACCTACATTGTCTCCTGAGTTTTATATGGACAGGTGATGATGGTGAAATATTCACTACTGTGAATAATTCTGATTCGGTACATTTCTCTAGAACAAAGCATTTCACATCAAACCATTCTGAAAGACTTTGTGTACATCTTATCCATTTAATTATGCAAAATTGTTGAAAATCAGCTAAATTCCCCTTTTATACACTCCTTTACTGATAACTTACTTCATTCTGTCTGTCTGTCTGTCTGTCTCTCTCTCTATTGTGTATTACCTTTTTTCCATCTCTTTGCTAACTCGCTTACCAAACACAACGCAACATTTTTTGGCTTATTTGCAGAAGTTTTAGCAAAATGTTTTGGCCATAATTAAAAAAGTTATGGCAAAACTTCTGAGCCTTAATTTGATACTTATGAAGACAGAACGTCCTCCATTTCTGTAAACTGCATGCAGAGCTTTTCATTGTGGCTGAAAGTGAGAAACGCAGGCAATAAAATGCTTTGTCAACCTCAACACAGAGATCAGGAGGCACACGTAGCCATTTCGTTCCGAAACAATAAAAAACGGATTAAAGCAGATTAATCTGCTTAATAAGTAATCATAACCATCATTATTGGGAATAGGCAATAATAATAACAGCAACAACTTTTACACACCTTCACAGCTGAAAGCAATTTAAAGTTTAAATTTAATATTTGTTATTTCATAGTGTTAATCTGCATGCTTTTCAACCAGAGATATGGTTTTATGGATGTATCAGGTACTATATGTATCTATTCACTGTTTTATTAACAGTATAGTATGCTTGATTTGACGTGGCCTACAGAGACTGAGAGCAGTCTGGGGCTTTCCCTCTGCCAGTCTAGTCCAACTTGATCAACATGACTGAGTCAATATGACTAAAACAGAGAGTCTTTAACCACTTTACCTCAAGTGGTTAGCATGATTAGCCTTTTTAAATGCTTCTTTTTTGCCAATTTTACACTGATCTAGGAAGCTTTTAGCTCACAGTTTACAGGCCTTTCTCCAGTCTTCATTTTGACACCTGAATTCACGTCCACTTCAGTACTCTATAACATGCATTTGTCAATTTGGCCACGTCATTTCACCTTGTGGAAATTCCCATCACCATCTTAAGGGTTATTCCATTACTGTGTTAGCTCAAATGAAGTTTGTGAGCCCAGAAACCATGGCAATCTGATGCATTTCAATTAAATATATAGTTGCATCCAATTATATCTTGCTTTGTTGACTTTCTTCTTGAATGCATTCTGCACAGGGAACAAACTCAAATATTACATTTTTCACAGAATTTCTATGTTTTCGCTGAGTTTAACATATTGGAAAAAGATCAAACAAAATATTTAATGCGCCATAATTTTGCACAGGTCACATTTTATGTTTTTTTTTTATCCCCAGAATTTC
Organism: Pygocentrus nattereri; assembly: GCF_015220715.1. NCBI lineage: Eukaryota > Metazoa > Chordata > Actinopteri > Characiformes > Serrasalmidae > Pygocentrus > Pygocentrus nattereri. The sequence continues at coordinate 22,706,263 of NC_051229.1, forward strand.
AATTTCAACAAATAAACTGTAACTGTATATTAAAATCTGTGTTCTCTGTACAAGATGTTACCATTTTTTTCACCTTGAAAATCATAATTTAAACAGAGGTCTACAAAGTATTGCACATGACTGTATGTTAAAATGATAAAATTAAAATTATTTCAAAACACATTTCATTTGCTGTGCTCATACTGGGATTTATGTAGCAAACTGCTATGTTATACAACACTGGTAATGTCATTTCATTACTCTGCTAGCTTGATAGTTAGCACGCTATACTGATTGCCACAAGAACAAATAAACACACCATGCTTCTAAAGCAAAGCTAATAGTCAGACAAAGCAATAATTCACAAAATTGAGCTGCATTATGTTCAGACTTCTCAAAGAACCAATATTCATACAAAGTTAGCATGATTAGCTACTTAGTTGAGGCTATGCTAACTGAGGGCAAGACTGTTTCAATAGAAAAACTCCTCGCTGTCCCCTCCTCCCATTGTCCTGTGACTGAACACTTATGCAGGTGTGACGCACTTCTGATTTGTAAGTTGAAGCTGGTAAAGGCAAGTTAAAACCAGTACCGCAATGAGGCAAAAGTCAAACCTACAGCTGTGAGTTTCTTTAAATAAAAATACTTAACACTGAGTGCATTTCCATGCACTTAATAATCCAAACATTATTATTTCAGTAGTTGTCTGATTATTCAAGTTGTCTTCAATTTATTACATTGGACTAAGGCCTAGAAATCTAACAAAGAGAGATGGATTTTAGCTCAGGAACCAGGTTTTTTCAGAGCCTATAAATACTTACTCTGATTTCTTTCGTTTTTCTCAGTCTGTGCATGTCAAATGGCAAATAGACCGCAAATAGACTGCTGTCCTGGAAACAGCAAGTAGCCTTTAACACAACACCTGCGTGATGGCAACGTGGAGTTTCCCATTATCTGATTACCCAAGTGTGTAAAAGTTTATCGTTATTGTGATCATCAGCATTAAGAGCTGCACTGACAGAATGGATCAACTTACCTCACATGCAGTGCCAAAGGGACGTAATTAGATTGGCAGAAAAGTAGCAGTAGTATTAAAAGCAGTTATGGCTACTGTCACAACAAATTATTTTCAAAGAATTAACTATATATATATCATGGAGCTCACTCATGTTTTGCAGGCTACAAGTTCTCCACAAGGGGGCACCACCTGATGCTTTATAAGAGCAGCCCTTCACATCAGTGGCGCTGTGTTCTTGTTCAGATGTAAGTAGCTATTAGTAGTTCATTGTTTTTATTTTGCACAATAGTGATGTGCTGACAATGAACAATTGACTACAATTGTTATGTTTAAATGTCTAAACGAAGATGCGTGCAGTGATTTAGCCATGAAGGTTGCATGTATTAGCATCCATTAGTTGTTAGCTACATTACCTCATGGCTCCAGTTCAAAATGAAAGCTGGTCTTGGCTGAATGACAGCATTTTGCTGCTTGAATTCAACTCCGTTTTTGCCAATTCATAAAGGGAGTGTATAATCAAGGTCATTGAATCTTCTCCTGCTGCAGTGGGGGGTTCTGGGTATCGAGTGTGAAGAGAAAGGTGTGTGGGTGGACATTACAGTCATTAGCAAGGCCAAGACACTCTAATGTTTGACTCATGCGTATAGGTGACTACAGCCTCAACGGGGGGAGGGTTTGAAATACTGCTGTTACCATGGTTACGCTGTAAAACTGAAGATAAAACTCATTCAGGTTTTGTTGGGCATTGACTCGTTGTAAAAAACCTGCTCCAAGCTTGCAGGAATGGGAGCGCTCTGACGGTCACAGCTCAGTTCCTTATTCAACCTGTATGTATGAACTTTGTATGGAAGCATATGTGATGCAGATTGCAGGCATACCTGGACTAATTTCATTACAGAATGAGACAATAGAGGGCACAACAGCATAGCGCAGAGAGACTGCATGCAAGTCTCAAACAAGGACATGCAGACACATGAACATGTGTCTCTGACTTTCTCTGTGACTCATTTACATGGGTTCACTGTGGCTGCTTGTAACAAAGTCCAAAAATGCTTGCAATTTTAATGTATCCTAATGAAAATGAGCTGGTTCATCTGGTGTACCGATGGGGTTTTGTCATAACGGTTATACCAGTATGAATAAGCACACAAACAGTGCAAATCACACGGAAGTTAGCACGTTAAGGTGAGCTAGGGATTCCCACTGTCTAGTCCATTGCAGTCCACTTTGTTTTCAGGGCAGCGAACATAAAGAAATGACTGGTCTTTTGGGGTTAGCCTTAGCTTAACATGGACCCTAGTGTGCTACCACCTGAGGAGCCGCTTGATTCAATCAGCTGCATGAGACGAGGCACCTTGTTCTCATAACAAGCCATGGACCAGCTGGTACTGAAACATGAAAGACTGTAATAGTCTCCAGATTACAGCAGTATCTCATGGCGAAAGATGCACGTGTACACGACATGTTTTGGGGATTTTCTAAGTGCAAGTAGGTAAACACATCCTCTATAGAGAACACACTGAAAAATGGCATTTTTAGCAATTTCAGCACTTCATTTCTATTTATTTGCTGAATTTAAAATACAAGAGAAAATGTAATATATATATTTGAATTATTTGTTTCTGATATGTTGAATTAAGCAAAAAAATTGGTAACTGTTCATTAAAATTTGCAGAAGTGTGTTCTCTGTTGAGGAACTTCCTACTTATAGCTCATTTTCACTTCAATAAGACATGAAATTTGAGCAGGGCCTCTCAACCTGCAAAACACACAGACATATATATATATATATATATATATATATATATGTGTGTGTGTGTGTGTGTGTGTGTGTATATATATATATATATATATGTATATATATCTACTTATATATATATATATATATATATATACTTATATATATTACCATAAATATACTCTACTTATATATATATATATATATATATATATATATATATATATATATAAGTAGAGTATATTTATGATTATATACAAATATATAAATTATGTACTAAAATTATGAGAAAAAGCCATATTTACATTTGTGAATGATTCTCTTCAATTGGAACATCAACAAAACATGTTATTTACTGGAGGTGTAAAAAAATTTTGCATACGACTGTATAAACATATACACCCTCTAATTTTTCTGTTATTTTTATTACCTTCACTATTTGCATTTGTCATATAAAGGTTTTAAGATTAAAATGTCTCTCAGATTATGAAACCACTACCAACCTCATCTCCTTCTTGCTCTCCTTCCCTTCTCTACCCCGCTATTACCCTTTGGCCTCCTTTAAGGCCTGACTATGTTTGTTCTTTGTACCACATTATTTGTAAGTCGCTTTGGATAAAAGCGTCTGCTAAATGTAAATGTAAATGTAAAATGGCATTTCAAGTAAGGTTTGTCCAAACTTTTGACTGGTAGTCTACATGCTCACATGCACCTGCACATTTCACAGGAAGCAGTAAAGAGAGAGAGAGAGAGAGAGAGAGAGAGAGAGAGAGAGAGAGAGAGAGAGAGAGAGAAAGAGAGTACAGTACAGTATCTTGCGAAACGATAGCAGAAAGACCTGATCTCATTTGGAACTTAACAAACCAGCACGGTGTAATTCCAGCTGATTCAGGACTAAAACCTAACCCTAACAGTAAATATACATTACTATTGCATTGCAATTAGTAATAAGTAAACAATGTCATAACATGCTTACAAAACTGAACAGCCACTGCTGGAGGCGTATATGTGGGTAAACGTCTTGCAGCACTCTCACAACACAGCTTATGACTTGCAACACCTCAGCGGTCTTATGTGTCAACAGTTCAGTCGTATTGGTCCACAATTCACTCCCTCTCTCTTATACCCACAATAACTTCATTGGTTTCATAGCACTTCCCAAAAATGTATAGTAGTTCCTGAATAATAGTTCTTCACAGGGAAATCCACCCAATTTTTAAACTGTCTGCATAATTTAACGAGATGTAAGCAAAGCCATTCAAAGTTATTCCTGTATGTACCCCTCCACTATAAATGCAGAAGAAAGTTATAGGCCAAAATCTTATCTGAAGACTATTATACAACAATGTCTCAGACATCATTTGGTGTAATAACTTTCTGTAATGTAGTTTTAGAGTTATGTATGTGATGCCGATGATAATAAAATGAGTTAATCTGAAAAAACCTCCTCCTTTGGGGAAATGCATGTACCCCTCTGTCATGAAGGGTTCATAAAAATACAATTTAGACCAACATCTTCTTTCAAAACAGAACATTCATAACCTTTTCATGCTCTTAACTTTCTGTGAGGGAGCTAAAAGAGGCCTTAAACTCTTCAGATGTCTGGTTCCTATCACCACCACTGCGAACTACTCTGACCTGATAATTTTCCCTAGAATGAAGCATTTCACATCAAAACACTCTGCATGACTCTGTTTACATCTTAACATTTCACTATGCAGAATTTCCATGTAAGACTAATAACTGAATAATAAGGCATGCAGCCTGCCTGTCCAAACACAGGTGGATCACGTAAATGTGCCTAGAAGAAAAAAAGCGCAGGGAGCTGAAGCAGAGAGGTGCCTCTCCCTCTAACAGCATGTGATAAAACTTCCTCATGACTTTCGCTTTCCTCTGTGAAGTGTGAAACACACACACACACACACACACACACACACACACATGCACACACACCACTCCCAGTCCTCCTTAAAACATGGTGTACAGCACACACGCATATATGCACTAGTTGCAGTCTGTAATCTTTATGCTTCTGCCTCCACTCAATGTCTCTGCCAAAATCGTCAGATTAAAGTTGCTCTTTTTCATTTACTATTCAAAAACATCTGTTACTGTTCTCAAACTGCAACCTCTCCTCTGGAAAACAACCAGTCCAGAGCCTCTGTCTGAGATAAAGCTCCAAAAACAGTGAGAAAACTAAAAAAATTATCCTCCAAATTTTACATTAGCCTCTAGTTTGTAACCTAAGCCGGCAAAACGTTTATGCCAGTGATGCAAAAATAACAACTGCTGTTGATTAACCCCTTAAACTGTGGGAGTCCTTTAACTCCTCAGAGTAATACCTACATAACATACAATGCAATTTCATTGTAGTTACTCAATATTTTATAGCACTGCTACTAAATTATGTCAGGCTATAGACAGAGCTTAATAAGTCATGTTATCTATTAATAAGTCTAGTCTATATACGGTTGTAGCATTGCTACAAAAAAATTTCTCCATTTAGCTGATGTGACAATATTCAAAGTGGTTTAATGTGAAACGGTTCATTGCAGAGAAACTTGCTGGCTTCTTTACAGTGGTGATAGGAAACAGGGGTCATGACTTTCACAGCACAAAAACAGCCATTTCATTCACTACACAATGATTCTACACATTATGTTTATATGTGACGTTGACTGGTAAAATAGTGGTAAATATGAATTTAAAAAAAGTTTTCATTGGGCACCGTTTTGCCATATAACACCCTGCATGTATGTTATAAGGCCAAAATCTTTTATCAAACCTATCACTAAACAATGTTTCAGGCTTTAGAAAACATATTCATAACTAACTTTCTGTAAAGACGCATTAAAACCTTTCTTGTCCCTATCACCAATTGACCAATTCTCTAGAACTGAGCATTTCACATCACACCACTCTAAATGACTTTGTTTACAGCTTAGCCATTTCATTACACAAATATTTAGCAAAAACAGGTGGAATTCCCCTTTAACCCCTTAAACTGCAAGGGCCCTTTAATTCCTCATTATAATAATGACATAATGTACATTGCAGCTTCATCATAGTAGCTGAATATTTGATAGTCCAGCTACTGAATTATATGTCAAGTCATTGACTAAAGTTAGTAAGTCAAGTCATCTGTCTATTATTATCCATTAATATCAGTATATAAAACAAGATGAGCTCCAAATATGGTTAACCTCTAGCCTGGAACCCAAACAAAGCAGCAGCCTATATATTTATGAAATGTTCGTGGCACTGCTACAAAATAAACTGCCCAGTGAAGGGAAATTTCACCAATTTTTCAAATTTTCTGAGAAGGGTGAGAAGGTATTCTGTGTGGTTTGATGTGAAATTGTTCATCAGAGAGAAATTTACTGACTCTGATTTCTTTACAGTGGTTACAGTGGTAATTTGCATCATGACCCCTGTGTGATGTTGTTTTATTCACTGTTCACTGAATTTATACAAGTTTTTATAGGAAATGTTGGTTATGTTAAAATAGTGGTAAACCCCCAAAATTCCTTATTCTTTGGGGACTATTTTGAACAGCCTGCATATATTTCTCCACCTCCATTTTTACACCTGAGCTCACTTCAAAACTATCATATAACAATATCTCAGCCATCAGGAAACATTCAAGTAATATATTCTGTGTGGTAACTTTCAGAGGCATTAAACTCTTCAGACGTCTGGGTACTATCACCACTCCTGTGAGCAATTCTGACTTGTTAGAATGGAGCATTTAAGATCAAAGCACTTTGAATGACTTTGTTTACATCTTGAGCATTTAATTATGCACAAAAAATTCCACTGGAACCCCTTAAACTACTAAGGCCCTATATGTGAACCCAACAGAGCTCACTCTAATAACTACATACTTTCTAGCTACACACGTTATAACTACAACTTACATTATAGCTACTGAGTTTATTATAGCATAGCTACAGAATAATAAGTCTCATGCTTAGTAACTGAGCAGCCTTACAGTGCAGTCGGACGTGGAAGCACAGGAAGACGTGGCCCTATGAAGCCCGTCAGCTTTCAGTTTCTCTTACAATGCGGCTCCACTGCAGAAGTCTTAAACACACCCCTACAGCATGTCTGTTTAGGATTTAGCAGAACGTACTTACATGGCTTCTGTTGAGTGGAGCAATTGATTCAAAGAGAAGAAGTGAAAACCCTGCGTCGACATCTCTCTCTCTCTCTCTATCTCTCTAGCTTCTTCTTCTACTGTTGCACGCTGTCTCCCCACTGACACACACACATACACACACAGACTCACACACACATACGCATACACTCCCACCCTCTCTCTCTCTCTCTCTCTCTCTCTCTCTCTCTCTTGCTCTCACTCTCACACACCCCGGTGGAATCCTGGTGCTGCTGGCAGGGTCCTACTGCTCTGCTGAAACTCTGCACTACCCCATATTAGGCAACGGCAGCTAAACGTGTCACACGTAATTTACATTTGGGGGGCGGGGAGTCTGAGGCTGCAACGGCACATGGAGTGTATGCAAAAAACAGGCACACACAACCACACAGTGAGGAGAGGGCGATAAAGAGGGGGAGAGACAGTGCAGGGCGATATATCGTCTATACTGATGTATCAGTGCTGATGTTTAGCTTTAGTAGTTAAGATAGCAAACAAAAACTTTGTGAACTGTATGTTAACTGTCATTAGCTGGGTGCCACTACAGTGCTGAGCAAAAGACAGAGAGCACCCTTCATTTACTTGATTTCCAGTCACAATGGCCACTAAGGGAAGTGTGTAAAAAAAAAGTCAAATCTTTCAGTATTAAATGTGTCCACCATCTGCCTTTTTTACAACTTCCATTCTTTTTGGGAGACTTGCTTTCTGTTTTTCAAAGAAAAAAACAACTACAGAGATGTCTTTCCACACCTCCAAAGTTCAGTTTAAACTCATCAGTCCATAAAACCTTACTCTACTTCTCAGACGTCCAGTTTTGGTGTTCTACTGCAAACAGTTTCTTGACAGCTACACATCCTTTCAGAACTACAGTGTTCAGTCTTTTCACAGTGGATGTTTTCAGATCTGAAGCAAGAGTGGAGCTTGAGTTTCTCCTCTCTCTCAAAGATAAAAGCTTGTTTGCTTATCTGATGGCAACCGTTTTGATGGTTTACCAGGTCTTGCACCGTTGTTAGGAATCCCATTTCCTCTATATCCAGGTTTTGAAACACTTTTCAAGTGAATTGTCTCATATATAATCTTCTCAGAAGTATTTGCTGAAAAGTGAATAGCATGTATTCCCTTTCCCATTTTTGTAAAGCTGCTTTGTGACAACATCAGTTGTAAAAAGCGCTATATAAATAAATTTGATTTGATGATTTGATGATGTACTTGATGGTCATTGCTTCAGATCTGAAAAAGTCTGCAGGTGTTTCTGTCCATCTGTAAGAAAACAGCTCAGAGATGTGGGTCTGAAAGGATGTGGAGCTGTCCAGAAGCTGTTACTGAGGTTCTTCTCTGTTACCTGCAGGTGGAATTTCCTCAGTCCACCTGCTTGTAAACATAAATAAACCCATTCCTCACTAAATAATCGATGTACGTCTTAAATCTTTCTATTTGTTTTTTTGTTATATACTAGCAAGGCAAGACTGTTGTCTGTGTTGCTGTGACGAGCCATCTGCCAGCTTTCAGGGTTAAAGGGTGAATTAGCAGATAGAGGCTATATTAACTCCAGCCTTTAAGACTGTTTGTTATTAAAACTGCATTAGCATCAGCAGAACTTTATTTTACTGCAAAGGAGGATGAATTTATTTTTATCTAATAATCTAATTCTGCTGTGGAGCAGGAACAGAGCAGTGCAAGAGGCACACGTGGCTCTAGAGCCACATGTTCCTGTCCCCTGCTCTAACCTCAACTTAGGCTTCACAGAGCAATGGCCACCCCAGAGTTCAGACCTCAACATCACTGAACGTATTTGGGATTATTTGCATCGTGAGAAGCAGAAAATGCAACCAATTTCTAAGACTGACATTTGGAGGTCCCTGCAGTATCCTTACTTTAAAAATCTGAAAGTGAGTTTTCTGAAAACAGTTAAGGCTGAAACACTAAGTGCTGAAAAATAGGTTTAGTTGTTAAAGCTTCTGTGTCATTTTTTATTTAATATACTGTTGCTGAAATGTGCCATGTATATTATCTGTATCTTCTAAATAGTAACTTTTCAGGAGAGGGCAAAAACTTTCTCAACTTTGAATGTAAGTTAACGTAAAGAGGTTTTATTCTAAGTCATTCTGCAGCATCAATCTTGATCCAAGCGTTGTGAAATTTTTACACAATGTAAAGGACACCTTCTGAGTTCAAATGACACAGAAAAATAAAAGGTGATGCTTTTTTTAAGATAGCGATAATATATTTTCTTGTATGCTTTCAGTCCTGTTACTGAAAAAAGTAACTTGTAAATGGCTGACTGGATGTTAAATAAAAAAAGGGTGGTCTATAAACTTTTGGACAACACTGTATTTGGAAAATATTGTGAAGAATTTGATCAAGAGGGTAGAGGGTCTAAAAGAGGGAGGACAAATTCTTGAACAGTTAAACAACCACGTGCAGTTTCTGACTAAACAAGGCAAAGAGGGAAACAGAAGTTGGGTCACGCCTTCAGCCTGCTTCCTGATAAACACACACTAACACACAGACACACACACACACTTGCACATATGTGTATGTCACCACAGTGCAGTGGCTCTAACCTGGTGCAGAGACAGCAAAGTGACCTGTTTAACATGAGAGGAAACAGTGAGCCTGTGCATCAAGACACAGAGACACAACAAACTATTAGCCTTAGAGACCACTGATAATCAAAACACAGCCCCCCACACACTCCTGAAGCGTTACACTACCAGAACGTTTTTCTGTAGGAAAAATTAAAACAGCTCCGCAGCTGGCTCTGCTGAGAGAAGAAATAGAGAGACAGAGCAAATAGAAAGGAAGTCCTTACCTCTCACATTGTGCTTCCCTGCGAGCCGGCTTTGCGAGTGTGTGCGCGAGTGTGTGTGTGGTGTGATCGTGATCAGATGCAGGCAGCAGGCCGCGACAGCAGAGCCCCAGGCACCGGCTGGACCATTCTCAGAAAGAGAGAGAGAGAGGGAGAGAGAAGGAGAGAGAGAGCAGCCTAACCTAACACGCGTGTGGCTTTTCGTTGCTCTATTGGGCAAGTGTGTGTAAGTGTGTGTGAATGTGTGTGTGTGTGTGTGTGTGCGTTTGTGTGTGTGTGTGTGAGTGATCTGAGTGCCTCAGCAGAGCGAGAGAGTAAAACGGAGAGTGAGAAAGAGAGAGAGCAAGAGAGCAACAGCAGAAGCAGCAGCAGCAGTCTAACAGCACAGCAATACAGCAGCACAGAGCATCTAGCCAAGTAGCCAATCACACGCAAGCACAACTCCGCCCACCAGCACAAAACCAGGAAGCAGAGCTGGGAGGAGGGAAAACAGAGGGCAGGGAGAAACAAGGGAAAGAAAGAAAAGAAAGGAAAAACAGAAACGGAAGGTGGCTGTGTGAGATTACAGAGCTCTCCCACCAGACCCCTTCCCCTCAGTAGCACACTGACACACAGTTACTCTCTCTCTCTCTCTCTCTCTCTCTCTCTCTCTCTCTCTCTCTCTCTCATATCTTTCTCTCTGTCTGTCTTCTCTATCCCTCTCTCTCTCTCTCTCTCTCTCTCTCTCTCTCTCTATCCCTCTCTCTCTCGCTCTCTCTCTCTCTCATATCTTTCTCTCTGTCTGTCTTCTCTATCCCTCTCTCTCTATCCCTCTCTCTCTCTCTCTCTCTCTCTCATATCTTTCTCTCTGTCTGTCTTCTCTATCCCTCTCTCTCTCTCTCTCTCTCTCTCTCTCTCTCTCATATCTTTCTCTCTGTCTGTCTTCTCTATCCCTCTCTCTCTCTCTCTCTCATATCTTTCTCTCTATCTTCTCTATCCCTCTCTCTCTCTCTCTCTCTCTCTCTCTCTCTCTCATATCTTTCTCTCTGTCTGTCTTCTCTCTCTCTCTCTCTCTCTCTCTCTCTCTCTCTCTCTCGCTCCCCCTCGTATCTTTCTCTGTCTGCCCAGTTCTCTTATCACTCTCTCTATCTCTGACTTTATCTCTCCCTCTCTCCCTCTCTCTCTGACTCTCTCTCTCTCTCTTTCTTTTTTTCTGTCTATCTCTCTCTCTGACGCTCTGTCATTCATTTTTTCACTCTATCTCTCTTTATATTTCTTCCTTTGTATTTTTATTTCTCATCATTTAACTCTGTCTGACTCTCTTTACCTCTTTCTCTTTCTCTGTATCTCTCTCTCTCTCTCTCTCTCTCTCTGTACCTGCCACTCTTTACATTGTGTGTAAATGTCATGACAAATGGACTAAAAGAAATAGTCCTAAAATTACTTGAACAAAAAGTCTGGTTCCCTTGACTTACATTAAAAGTAAAGTATGTTTTTTCCTTCTCCTGAAAAGTAACTATTTTGGAGATAAGAGGTTTTGTTCCGACAGCAGTGACATAAAGAGTAAAGGATGTTTATAAGGTTATATAAAAGTTACAGTTTGAAGTGTAAGTATGATACTGCATATTAGCATATTAGACAACTAATTAACAAAATTAAATCTCTCTCTCTCTCTCTCTCTCTCTTTGTCTCTTTCTCTGTATGTTTTTTCTCTCTCACTCAGTCTTTCTCAGGCTCTTTCACTCTTTGTTTTTCTCCCTCTTTTTACTTCTCTCTCTCTCTCCCACACTGTTTCCTTGGCTCTCTAAAACACTGATGTCTCAGAAAACCCTCTACTGGTGTTTGAGTCACGAGTGACAGGTAGATCGGGAGGTAAGAGTCTAGTATAGATTATCTAGAATAATTTCTCTTTATTCACTGCAGGCAAACTTTGACATAAATACAAAATGGAAGTTACAGCATCACTCTGCTCTGTTATAGATCACGGGTGCTGTTTATGGCTGTGTTTATGAGTGTATTTGCAATTTTGATATGGTATAAGTTCATAGGGTGATGACTGTACATGACATGAAATATGTGGGGAAAAAGTAGGATATTTTTCTCAGTCACAGCACGTTTAAGATTTGTCCTTAAAAAAAATCAGTGAACTGTAAGTTTTCACTAATACATTTCTGGAAAGTGAAAGAAAAAAGTTAAAGGGCAAATTTCTGCAGAATTCAATGGCTGAGATGTAAACACAGTCATTCCTGAGAAATTCTAGAGAAATGCACTGACTTACAGGACTGAGGTGCAGGGTTTTTGATGTCAAATACAGTGATTCTATGTACCATCCTAAACAACCAGTGAACCTACATGTGCCATCTGAGTTTTTATAAGCAGTGTTTATAATAGTAAAATAGCAGTATGTGCTTCTTCAGGGATTATTTTGCCTTACTACATCCTGCATGCACCCTGCATTTTCAGTTATAATATAAGTATAGGTTTTAATGTTTTAGCAACATAAGAGCTGCAGTTAAGCCTCTTAAGTTTTCCAGACACAGGTTAAGCCTAAGCCTAGACTAAATAGGATTTTTAATAATAAAACACTAAGTTTAAACCATATCCAAGAAACCAGCCTTCACAGCTCTCTCGCCTACACAGTATGTCTAAAAGTTTTGATCTTACAGTAAATTTTTATTAAATTAATTATATTAATTATACATATATTGCAAATAAACTAAGGAACGTATAAAGTTCTTGCTGAATGCTCATTTGACCTAGTAATGTCTTGTGAATTTGAAGAAGATATAATGGAGAAGCCTGCCTGGAGAACATTACATGTGGAAGATTCTAGGAGAAACCATAAGACACTGCAACCAAAACTGACTGACCTAACAAAGAAAACAGACATTAGGACATCGGGCGGAAGGCAACAAAGAAAACATTGGATGTTTATTCCTAGGAGATGCTTGATCCTCTTACATGAGTCAATGCGATGAGTTTCTGTAATTCTTTTAGACTTTTTCCAACTAACACGGAATTATTTTAGCTTAGATTAGCTTTCAGCACATTAGCTTCCTGCATTATCAAAGCCTACCATTTGTAAATGTAATCAGTAAATGGTTAATGATTTGCTAAGTGCAAGATCGTACCCTACACTGTCAGAAAAAATGGTACTATACTGTCCAAATGCTCAGAAATAGTTTGACAAACAGTTGCCAATAACTCCATTCATCACTGTATCCACAAATGCAAGTTAAGACTGTACGTTGCAGAGCACAAGCCATGTATTAACAATGTCCAGAAATGCTGCTAACATCTCTGGGATTGGGCTTATCTGAAATTAGATGATGCACAGCGGAAAAGGAATTATGGGCATAATGGACGTCATGTTCTCTGGGCCAAAGAAGAGAAGGGCCATCCAGTGTGTTACCAGTATAGAGTTCAGAATCCAGTATGAGGGTGTATTAGTGAGTAGTTTGCACATCTTTGAAGGCACCATTAAAGCTAAAGGATATATGCACATGTCGGAGCGACATATGCTGCCTTCTTGATGTTGCCTTTTATAAGGATGGCCACATTGGCAAGCCACATGCAGGTTGGCTGCTTAATCAGCGAGTTCAGACTCTAGCACTGAAAATGTGGGGATATTATGAAGTGCGAAATATGACAACAAAGACCACATACATTTGCACCGACTTAGTAGAAGAATGGCAAGAAATTAGGCTTTCAATTGGTGTCTTCTCTCCCCAAACTATTTTTAGTACTGTTAAAAGGAAAGGTGATATAATATTGTGGAAAGCATGCTCCTGTCCCAATTTGTTGGAACCCGCTTGCAGGCATCAAATTTAGACTAAGTGTATATTTCCAAAAAATATAAACACACCCACATACACGTTTTCTGAAACTGTTTATCCTTCTGGGTCATGGGGGGAGCTGGAGCCTATCCCAGCAGTCAGTGGGTGAAAGGCAAGATAAACCCCGGACATGTCGCTAAGCCAGCACAGGGCAGACAGACAGACAGACAGACAGACAGACACACACACACACAGAATTTCAAACAGAATTGACCAACTACTGCTTTCTGTTTTTAATAGTATCTCAAATACTGTCCCAACTTTCCAAAAAGTGCAATGGAATATGGTACAATGTTCCCTAAGTAAAGGTCCTGAAGACGTGCCCTTCAGGGTACCACCCCAGTGACAGCGCTTGTGTTTTTTTATCAAAGTGTAAAACCATAAAGCTGAAACAATGAGCTCTGCTAGCAGCTTTGCTAACATTTAGCATTGTTGCATATCCTGTCATTGGTGTTACATTTATGATAAGTCATTGCTAATTAGCACATTAGGTGACAACCCTGTGACAATCCAGCACAGGGTTAAAACAACAACAACTCTCTCTCTCTCCTCCCCTGTCCTTCTCTTTATGACTTATTCATTCAGATATTACGCATGAGGAAAATATTTCTTGGCTGTACTTGATTATTTCCTCTACTCTTGCACAGCTAATGTCTCTCCGTCTGCTGTTCTTTGGGCCTGGCTTTCGGACGGTGAGCACTCAAGAAGGACAGCGGGCGTTAGTCACAAAGCCAGAGTCACACTTTCCATTAAAGGCGTCTCTGATTCTCTGATTATCCCGAAACTGTCTATTGTTGACACGCTTACATTGCAGTAAATTCTATCCTCTTGGCTTTATCCCTGGACATTCAACCATACAAGGTACCACATACCTGAGCTTTAAAATTAGTTCATAAATTATGAGATGAGTAAGAGAAAACGGTATGATAGTGTTAAGGGCTGTGGACCAGGGGAAACGAACTTGTCTTGGTGCATTTTATAATTAATTTTGCTGTAGGACTGTCGCTAGAAATTATATTAATAATTAAATCACCTTAATAATGAATAATTAAGTAGGGGCAACAGGCATGTTCAAATGTCAAACATAGTCATTTTACAGAAGACAAAATTTACAATGTCAGTTAATGTAAAAACAATGTAATCCAAGCACTTTTGGAACATTTCCGTTGGTCTGTTCATCAAGAATTTAACCACTGCTGTGCTCAAAAACTGTTGAAAAATAAAAATTGAGAAAAAAATGAAGACGTATGTTTTTCACCCCTCCCCAGAAGCACAGATAAGCTGTTGTGTGTTTCATAGCATTATCATTATCAGCCTCATCAGTTCCTGGGAAGGCCTTTGAGGCCCTGAGGTTTCCCCCTCGCATGTATTGAGTATCTTACAATGGCCTCAATGGCCTCAACACAGCTCAGATTTTAGAACCATCTGACTATTCATTATAGAAATAACCACTTCTTTGACTAAACAATGTATAGAAATGCTTGCAAAGAACGAACCCAGGAGAGAACAACATGTTGCTGAAATTGTTGCACTTGCTATGTTTCTAACTGCTTTCTGTTTCTCAACTCTTTCACTGTTTTCTAAATGGCCCCCTCAGCACAATTCACTGTTACAGGAAGACCAAGAGCACTTCCTGGAACACTCTTACAGGCAACAGGATTTGCTATTCAAGAGTGCGCTATATAGTGCAGAGGGGCCTAGTCCTTCGAGCACCTCTGAAATAGTGAACAGGACATCATTTAGATAACTTTTATCACAATGCAAGAAAAATGGACACTTTAACTAGGAACCTATTTTTGTTGCAGCTAACACACATTCTCTTTGTTGTTGCTCATGCCTTGTTGCTGCTGTGTTCCTGTTCCTCTAATTGTCCTTCAGTCTTCAGGCCTTTGTCTTTGTCTCTCACTTCTCCTTTAAGGCAACATATCGCCACTCTGTCTTTCAGTAGTGTTTTCTCACCACTTTACAGATCAGTAACAAGTGGGTAATGATACAACAATATTATGGTAACACATTGAACTTACTAAAAATATAGGCTGCTTTTCAAGTTTTCAAAGAAAGTAACGAGTTAGTAACTGTAGCAGTAATAAGGTGATAATAAAACAGTAAAAAATGGCATCAAGTTGCCCTAAAAACGTAAAAAAGCAAACTTTCTGATTTTTAATACATAATAAGTAAGGTAAAGAAAGATAAACATATATACAGATATGTGGTGTGATGTGAGTTTTCTTTCCATCACCGACCTGATTTCTGAGCCTTCTGCCAGGTCTGTGCTTTACGATAGAGTAAGTTTATCAGTGGGTAACACAAAAGGAACGTGATGTTTTTTCTCAGATTCTGTGTGATCTGTGTACATTTTCCTTCTCTGTTTCTGCATATCTATGCGTAAGATGCAGCAACTCAGAAACCAAGATGGATTTTACTGCTTTAATACCAATTAATTTCACTATAATTACAGCCTATATGCCAGAGTTATTATAGTTCTAAAATGTTTTCTTTAGTTTATCAATTTAGTTTTTGATTTAGTTTGAGCTACTCTTAATGGCACATTAACAGCCTTAGTTTTGTTCTTCCTTAATACTTCTGGTATAGTTTTTAATTGGTTTCGTTTTAGTTTTAAGTGCAATGATGTGCTAGTTGGTATTTGAGTACAATAGGGCACAATAAAATTAATTCAACATCAAACTGAGCTCTGAGCTCTGCTCGGCTCCAGCTTTTCTTAAAGAAAGCGTGAAGAGTTCTGCACCTAAACTCTCATTTATGCACTGAAGAAACTAAAATTCAACTTGGTTTTAGTTAGTTTCCCAGTGCACATTATAGTAACTGTGGTTTTTATCATTTTTTACAGTTTGTTTTTCACTGCCAGGTTTGTTTTAGTAATAATTTAGCTAAACATAATAACCCTGGTCTGTACATCACATTGTGGCTGAACATTGAAGGACATAACAGGTAAGAAACAACATAGAACTGAATTAGTATTTTACAGCCCAAAGGACGCAACTGTAACTGTAATACTATAAAACCCCATAATGATTTAAAAGATTCAGGGTGAGTTGTTTATTAAGGTGCTGACAGTTACACATTTTTACACACACACACACACACACACACAAAACAATGAAAATAAGACTGAATAATTGTATACTATTACAATAGTTTCAAATGAATTATTTTGTATCAACTGGAACGTTAATATTTTATTTGTTACCATTATTTTTCCTTTTGTATTATCAACTACTTACCAATAATTACTAAGTTATTATTTGGTAACAATAAGAAACAGAGCTTGTTATTGTTAGTACAACTTCTTACCATTATTTTACCATTTGTTACAAGTTTGTTATTGCTACAATTACTAACGTATTATTTAGTAACAACTAGGAAATTAGCATGTAATTACTAGGTTAGTACAACTAATTACCGTACTATTACTATATTATTATCCATTTATAACCAATCTGTAACATGCCTTTTTTCTTATCCTCCTGCTTAATGACACTGTTGGGCTACTCTTTCACTTTTTCTTAAGTTCACTCTTTATTTCACTGCATGTATAACCACCTTGAGCTTCTTCAGCTTATTCCCATAGCACAGCCTTCAGGGATTTGAACCTTCAGCTTTGTGTTTGTTCTGCAGCAGTTTAACGATGTATCGTCCAGCACCATTCATAAGTACAATTAGCATTCAACTGTTAATGCAGAAGACACAATGGCAACAATGACGGTCTTTACATCCTATTGTAACCATGAAGACCCCTTAGAACTCTTCCCCTTCCCTTTTAAAGACAGGTTTTGTATTTTGTACTTCAAATTGTTTTTAATGCATGATTCTAAAGTAAGCAGCATCGATAAGCAGATAACCGCTTCTGGTTTTGGATTCAAAATGGTCTTATAACTACTGATGACCACTGAGTACTTTTTAACATATTCACATTAGGGCTGTAAAAGTTAATGCATTAATAACAAATTAACACCATCATTTATTGATTTTACTATTTTGTAACACTGTTATGTTTTTCTAATTTGACCTATTGAATCATCTGCAGCAGCTCCAAGCTGAAGCCCAGCTGCTTGTGTGCTGCATTTTGCTATGACACAATCCGCAATATTAGCCCGTTCATTTAAATACAGCTTTTAAATGGCTTTTATAGTGATATCTTCAGCACCTTTAGCAGACTACACTGGGCAATATTAGCAGGAGACATATGGAATCATCAATCAGCAGCATATTAACAAACAATCATGGAGATAAAACATTAATTGTAGGCATGATATATATGATATATTCACTCCCTGGTTGGAACATGCAGCCACTGTTGCTCTCACTGGACACCAGTGATGAAAACTGGACATTATGTTCATGTTCATGATGTTCATGTTCAAGTTGATTTGAAGTGTGTGTTCACATGATGAAAATAGTGTTTGTGAATTAATGAATAATTAAAAGATACACCGTATTAAGCCTATTTCATCCACTTATCTTTATCTACAATGAAATATACAGCTTTTTTTCAGGGTCAAACTAGAGATAATCTGAAATAAGACAAATGCAAATATTCATGATTAACTATTCAAAATAAAGGGATTATTTGTGATTGTTTAACAGCCTTAAATTCGCATATTTGCAATTTAATTCATTAAAATATATCTACATATTAGCTTGAGAGCTAGCATTGCAACTGTGAGCTTTGGTTGCTTTGTGTTCTGGTGCAGAAGAAAGTTTACACCGAGGATTCATATCTCTTTCATATCTGAAACTGTAACAACCAACTGGTCTATAAGTCTTATAGCTGTGTTGGATCACTGTGAAGAATGTGTTGAACAAGTAACCTGTTTCAAAAAGCTGAAGCTTGTTATGTCATTGAGGCAGAAATAGCACTCCTCATCACTTTGAATGATGCAAAGTAGGAAACAAACTCAGAGTAGAGACACAGAGAAACTCAGAGTAGAGACACAAACTGCATGTCAAGCAAACACAGTACACTAAGTATACAGTAGATACGCAATATCTCACAGTCACAGATGTATAATCTGACATGAACCAACTTGTGCATAATGTTGCAAAACCCTTAGAGGTCCACAAAGGTTTTGCTAACATTTGACTTATATAATTATTTAACTGTAAATACATATCCACATCACGTGTTACATCATTAGTTGCACAAACAACTACAGTTACATTCCATTTCAATTCTGCATCAACAGGTTTGAGTCTGCACTTGTGATTTATTTTTACATTCTTGCATTTTTTCAATTCAAACACAGGTATAAACATGGTGAATATATAGAATCCTAAATTAAAAATAAATAAAAATCATAACACAAATCGTAAAATAAAATGTGGTGTTTACTGAAAGTACAGAAGCCACTTTCAAGAGAATTTCTTCTCTTTTTTATTCAGCTACGAGTGTGAAATAGTGAACATAAAACAAGCAAATAAGTGCAGCTCCTAAAGCAACATTACATTATGACGGAAAATGTGCATTGTGTGCTGCTCTGTACAGCAACAGGATTTAAATCCTCCTGCACTTTAGGCAGCAAACCACCTATCAGAGGAACTCAGACACATCCCAAATAAGTACATGTTTTTATGTACAGCCACTTCATTAAACACACCTTCTTGTATCTACACTCATTGTCCCTTTAATCAGCTCCACTTACCATATAGGAGCCCTTTGTTTTTCTACAATTACAGGCTGTAGTCCATCTGTTTCTCTGCATACTTTCTTACTCCAAGAGACCAGTGTTTCCTTCTATACATCCCTCTAATGTTCACTCTCTCACTAACAACCTAGACTAACGTTAACTCTGTAAGACTGAGTACACTGTAGGAGATGAGGGATTACTCAGCGCCCTGTCCCAGTCAACTGTATGTACTTGTAAAGTGGAAATATCTAAGAGCAACAGCTCAGCTAAGAAGCAGTAGACCACACAAGCTTACAAGACATGACAACTGTATGCTGTAGTACGTAGTGAATAAAAGTCATCTGTCCTCAGTTGTAACAGTCACTTCTGAGTTCCAAACTGACATCGGCAGCACAATCAATAGAAGAACTGTTGGTTGAGAGCTTCTTTGACTGGGTTTCCGAGGGCAAGCAGACATGCACACAAGCCTAAAATCATCATGCACAATGCCATATGCCAGCCAAAGTGATGTTAAGTACTATCTGTTACAATCTAGTCTGGGCTGGTAGACACCAAGGAGAACAATACCTTCCCAAATACATAGGCCCAACTGTAAAGTTTGGTAGAGGAGGAATAATGGTCTGGGGTTGTTTCTCATGGTTTGAGCCCCTTAGTTCCAGTGAAGAGAAATCTGAATGCTACAGCATACAACAACATTCTACACAATTGTGTGCTCTCAGCTTTGTGGAAGAGTTTGGGCAAGGCTCTTTCCTGTTTGACCATGACAATGACCTCATGCACAAAGTGAGGTCTATAAAGAAATGGTTTGCTGAGTTTGTGGTGGATGAATTTGACTGACCTGCACAGAGCCCAGAACAGCCTTGACACCTAAGTGTCCAACCTCACTAATGATCTTGAGGCTGAATGGGAGCAAATCCCTGCTGCACAGCAATATTCCAAAACCTAGTGGAAAAGCTTATATACCAAAAAACTATCAGACAGTAATCAATGAGAGGTTTGGAAATGGTTAAGTCAATACACATCAAATCACAATAAATGCTGAATGAATAACTTACTACTCCCCAGAAAAATAGCTTTGTTGTCTGTTCTCACGTCTTTTGATCCAGTACCGTGTTTCGCTACAGAGAACACACATTATTTTAACTTCAATGCACAATTAAATTATTTTATTTTTTATAACGTTATTTATTTTTTATTATGTTTATTTTCTGAATTTAACATAAATAATAAATAAATAAAGTATGTGTATTTATATATATATATATATATATATATATATATATATATATATATATATATATATATATATGCACACACACTCACACACAGACACACACACACACACACACACACACACACACACACACACACACACACACATGAGGAGAATACAGGAGAAGCAAAAGACATACTTTACTGTTAATGTAAGATAATGGAACCAGACTATATTCCAAGTCATTTTGGGCTGTTTTTTTTGGTCCCTTCATCATTAAATGCAACAGGCATTTTCAAACTATGTAAAAAAAAAAAAAAAAGATAAACTGGAGATCCAAGGTTTTGTTCCGACAGCAGCTATGTATATATATATATATATATATATATATATCGCTGCTGTCGGACCACTATGGCTGGATGGTTACACCTTTTGAGATTTTTTTTTACTTTAAGGGGCAAGAAGAAATTAAAATTAATTTTATATGGATGCACTGAAAGCTGTTTTACATAAAATAGATATTGTTGAATAATAAAAGTAATGGACAAATAATGCACATTATATCAATAACGAACATAAAATTATACACAAAGCTATTGCTGCCACAATGGTGCACTGTAGGCCCAGCTAACACCTGCTCTGATGCCTGTCTGATATATATTAGCCATCTTTATGCCTCTTCATGCTTAACTGCTTTTGTGCAAGAACGGAAATATGTAAATCAGCAACTAGATAGCCACAACCAATTTTAGCACTGCAAGCTTAATCCTTTAGTCTTGTGTTTGCCTATGTGAGTTCAAGCTCTAGGCATTTGCATTTACATTTGAGCTGATCTACCAGCTGCAGAGGCTCACACAGGGCAAGGCTGCAGCGTTAGCGGTGTTATGACACTGATATGACAGTACTATGTAGGGTTAAGAAGTACACAGTTCCATTAAACACTCACTACCTTTGAAAAATAAAGCAACATCAGGTTACAAAGTGGGTGTTACACCATTTGTGTGAGTGTATGTGAGAAAGCGGAAGCTTAAACGTTTCATTAGGGCGTAGAGAAGCGAACAAGGGGAAGTGTGAACACACATCTCACAATGACAAAGTCACAAGCAGATAAAAAAACACTCCCTCTTTCCCTTCCTCCCTCCCTCCCTGACCTCCGCCATCTTTAATTAGCACTGTCAGCTTACTGCAAATGGCACAGTTATTAAGAGAGCCATGCCAAACCCAGCGCAATACAGCCTAAACACCCCACACATCAAGCTTTAGTACACATACTACATCATACTCTTAACAGTGTGTGACCAGTGAACAGACATGAATCCTTCACTTCAGTCAAAGCAGGAATGTTCACATTTACTTTATATTAATTGTCCATATTAACTCATGAGCATGAACAACAGTATTTCACAAGAATATCACCAGTAGTTATACTGTTATTTAATGTATTGATTATGTGTAACAACACTGTTATTACAGACACTTAATATGAAGTGAGACTTTAGTTTATTAGTCCAGCAATCAAGGATCAAGACGCCTAGTTAAAGTACTCATTTGAAACTATCATTAAATCCTAAAAAATTATTTAAAAAAATCTATTATATATATATATATATATATATATATATATATATATATATATATATATATACGCACACACACACACACACACACACACACACACACACACACAAACACATACAGCCAAAAGCCACAGGACACCATTTTATTTTATTTTATTTTTTATGCTGTCACAAGCCTCCATGATGCGGTGCTGAAGGTGGTGTTAGTTAAATGAAATAAAATAAAACGGTATCCTGTGACTTTTGACTCTATATATATATATATATACACAGAGCGGTTTAGAGCCATCCATTCGGGAGTGTTTCATCTCAGACTGCATTTTTGAATGTTGCACAATACAGGGCAGAACAGAGCTTATTTACATATTTCAGTCTTAAATGCAAAACAAGACAAAAACACATTTATTATGTGTATAAGAGATCTTTATTATAGATCTCAAGGGGAAAAGTAACTATGAGAAAAGTATATAGAAGTGCTTTAAAATGATGCAATAGTTAAAATATATTAAAATATACTTTTTTAAATATTATAAATAGATTATATAATTGTCTATAACTTTTGAACAGGCCATATGTTTATGTTTCTTTTTTTCCACTATGTTAAATTTAACAAATAAACACTAATTATGCATTAAATTGTGCAGAAGACTGTTCTCTGTAGGTTATTTGTTAATTTATTTACACTTAGAAAATGAAAGAAACATGTCGTTGGACGTGATCTCTAGTATGCACTTTATGAATCCGTAAACATAACTAGTTCTTAGACAGAACTAGTGGGGTCTGATCTTTTTGTAGTGGAACAAATGTTCAAAAACAGCAGCAGTATTATTAACAATATTACGAATACTATACTTCACCACTGTATAATGTGTAGGAATTAAAGGAAGGAAAAAGAAATGCTAGTTGTTATACGATTTACCAAATTGTTAACATCACTGTACAGGAAGAGAAAACGGAGACAAATGTTCCATAATCAAGTGAACCAGCTGGTTGGAGACATCAACCTAACCTTAATTCAAAACAAGTTTGATCTGTGGCAACCAAACGTTCCCAAAAAGCTCCCCAAAGCAAACCTTGCTAGCATGCAGATGCACACACCGGAACAACTCACACAAAGAAAGGCAGGAGGAAGCCATCAGCCTTTCTCTGACACCAATCGGACATGCAGCAAATGTAAGGACTATTACAATAAGTACACTAAAGAGGCGGCAAACATTCACTTATAACACTATACAACTATAAAAAAGTGGATATAAGTAAATTTGTTACATTCCATTAAATTCAGATTTTGTGATATTTTGCGTTGGCAAATACTGAATACTGAAAACTGAATACTGTCAACATGAAAGTGTGTAAAATACCAAAATACGTCACCAGAGGTAGTAAACGGTGTGTGTGCATGTGTGTATGTTACTAGGTTAACCACTAAATCCAGAACATTAGTATTTAGTAACACTGGAATGTTCTGTACTGGAAAATTGAACTAAATATTGTGTAAATATAGCAAGAACTGTCAGTAGAATTACTAAAATGTTGTACATTACAGATGGATCTGATCGTGTGTATATGTGTGTGTGTGAGGTGTGTGAGAGAGTGAGAGAGAGTGAGAGAGATGTTACTAAGTTAGCTCATACCTGTGTGTGGTGCTGGTGCAGCGCTCCCTCTGAAAGCAAGACGGAAACTCACCCGTGGGTTACACACCACATGCTGCTCGCCGCAATGCATTCTGGGGGAGAGCCTGATGTCGGCTCTGTGGTGTGTGGCGCACTGCAACCGGAAACGACACCTAAAGCAGCAAAATAGCAATACAGATGTGTCAATGTGTGTGTGTGTGTGTGTGTGTTTGTGTTTTCATGCGTAGTCAGGTCAAAATGCTCCTGACTTTGTAGAGGGTTTTATATATATATGTGTGTGTGTGTGTGTGTGTGTGTGTGTGTATCATTATTACATATGAGTACTTATATACAGCTCATATGAGGCATACTTTTATTTCATATAGATACTTATATATCACCACATGTTCCTCCTTTGGTCTATTTTAATTTTTTCTATTTCACTGGGCCAAAATAAATAAAATGTCTTTACATTAAGTTAAATTATATTATTAAAGTTCTCATTTTGGAGATGTTTTTTGTTCACAAAGACAAAAACTATATAAGAGAATATATATATATATATATATATATATATATATATATATAATAAATATGGGACATATTTTCATTATGTATAGCTACTTTACTGAGGTGGGCTAAACTACGATATGACAATACTTTTAGACACAATATGCATCACAGTATTTCATAGATTTGCTCATTTGGAACCAACACAATGCACCAGTAGAGTCACATTTAAATATGCTATTAAAAACATTCCATATGGACTTTTATTCAGTGTTTTACATAGTTTCACCTACTACGAGAGGAATGTCAAATAGGTGAGAAAACTAAAATTAAATGATGCAGAGAAAATGGGACTTCTAACAACCAAGCAAAAGCTTGTAGACTAAAACTGTGCCCAGAGGAGAAAATCAAGCTCTTCTTTTGCTTTAGAATTAAACAAATCCACAGGTGATACTGTGAGAAGACAACTCAACACGATAGGTCTGAAAGGATGAAACTATCACTGAGAAAGGGAACTAGGCAATGCAAAACATTTCAAATGAATCAAAAAAGGTGTTAGTGTTCTTAGAAAACAGGGCTGTCCACCTCAGAGCCCAGACCTCAATATCAACGAATGGACTTTAGACTTGTGATTGTTTTGGATTGCTTATGGATTGCGAGGAGCAGAAAATGTAACCAGCTTCTAAGACTGAACTTTGGAGGTGACAAACTCCCAACAAGAACAGACACAGTAATTGATAGTGTGATACTAATTTCATACTGTATTTAGTTATTGATGTTTTTTGTGTTAAATAAATGTGTTTTGCTCTGTTTCCTAATGCTGAAAAAAAGAACGATTTGTACTTAATTAAATAAACGAGGGGTGGACTTTTGCACAGTATTGTATACATACCTACAAAACATGTATATGACCCTGTGTCCTCACAATGTACTAAAACAAGTGTGTGTGTGAAAGAGAGTGCGTGTGTTTGTGGGTTAGCTGTTCTCAGATATTGATCTGAAGGGGTAAAAAAAGCAGGGGTCTCAGTACGCAAAAGAGTGTTTGGCTGTGCGCGTGTGGTATGTGTGCGGTGTGTTAGAGTCCTCAAAGCCCAGCCACATGGCTCTTTCTCTCTCTCTCTCTCTCTCTCTCTCTCTCTCTCTCTCTCTCTCTCTCTCTCTCTCTCTCTATCGCCATGGAAACCAGCTTTTATCTTATTTGCATCTGAGCATACAATATCATCCACAGACAGTCACGACTGTCTCTCCTGCAGTAAAAAACACAGACCATCTCTGCCATACTTCCAAATAACAAACACACACACACACACACACACACACACACAAACACACACACACACACACACACCAGCCAAAACACACACTCTTGTGACTTGTTTGGAGCCCAACGCTGCTTCTAACCCCAACCCTCAAAGCTAATTCCGTCACTGAAAGGCCTGACCTTGTCCCAAATGTGGTGTGATACAGACTCCATCTCTCTCTCTCTCTCTCTCTCTCTCTCACTCTCTCTCTCTCTCTCTCTCTCTCTCTCTCACTCTCTCTCTCTCTCTCTCTCTCTCTCTCTCTCTCTCTCACTCTCTCTCTCTCTCTCTCTGTGTTTCTCTGCGTTTCTCTCTGAGGCTCTACCCCCTGCCTGTGAGAAAGAGGAAGCAACGTGCGCAACGGACCCGCGTGCATGGCTTAAGATAACAGTGCAGAGAGTTAAACAGGAAGAGGGGTGTGTCGACTGTGTGTGTGTGCATGCGTGTGTAATCATCGGGGTTATTTCAGTTCCCCTTTTCAGCGAGAGCCAGGTGTGTTACTTCGTTCTGCTCAATCTGTTCAGGTTCCTGTTTTAAAACTCTGGTGAAAACAAGAATAAAAGGAAAACAAGCTTAACCTCACATTCATATTGATATGAAAAGGGAAAAGAGAGGAGGAAAGATGGAGGGAAGACAGGACAGACAGACATGCAGACAGTGACTTTCTGTTTCTATACAAACACCTCAGCGCTTTTAGTGTGCAGGCATGCCAAAGCATTCTGTGTCTGCAAGAAAGGAAGACAGAAAACAAGCCCCTCCAAGCCCTTTCCCACCCAAGCCATTGGCATTCCGCTGCATTCTGTCAGTGCGGCATGAGTTAGCAGTTAGCACTCTCGCACTGAGGCGTTTGCTTACCTCCCCTGTTTCTCTACCAGGCGATGCTCCTCACATCCAATACACCGTGTCCTCTCTACGCTGGTGGCGGACAGGAAGCACAATCGGTCCGTCCCTATTTACAGTCCCCTGACACTGCAGTACGCCGTGTGCCTGACGCATTCTTAACCCAGCGCTGCAACTGAAGAGGGGAGGAGAGAAGAAGAGAGATGGGAGTGAGGGCTTGGAACAAATAAGAATGTTAATATATAAGCTTTAAAGGCACCACATGTACAAGATCAGTGCAGGTCTAGTTCATCATATATGATAATAAATATGTCGAGATTCAGCAACTTTGCACCTATTGCACCTATTGCTGACAGCTGTTAAGTTGCGCAAAAACAGCTTGTAATCCACATAGAAAAGTGCTGTGAACAGAAAGGGACACTGGAGAAGCAGCTGGACAGCCTAAGGTTGCCATGTCCAGTGTGAAGGGTATAAAGTTCCCCAGCACTGGGATGTGGAGCAGTCTGCCTTCGCTGGAATGATGGAGCTTCATCCAATACATTTGAGATGAGATAAAGGGATCCAAAACTTATCACTTAGCATTAGCAGGTGTCCACAAACTTTTGGACATATTAGTGTAAGTATTGATGTCAGTAAGCTGGCCTTATTGCAGGAGGCAGGTGTGACTTTTTCTAAACTAAACACTGAATACTGTACTAAGATTATATGAAGAGTTAATCTGCAAAAAACATTAAACTTTAAAAAAAAACAAGCTGACTGTTGTGATTTATTCTTAACACACGGCAGATTCCGAGCCCTAAATATATTTGGACACTAAAGCCATTATTGTCCATTGTCAAGGCATTGCAAGTTCACATTTTATAGCAGAAACAGTCAAACACCTGTGCTGTTCTTGAATAGAACCTGATAAATCTGGTCAGTGAATCACATATAGGCAATGAAGCACTATACAGGGAGTGGAGAACCATTTGAGATTCAGCTTTAGAACTTTTTAAATTATGATCTTATAGATGCTTAGGATTGACCATTAATGGCAATCCATTTCACTGGACCAAATACATATCAGACTATTGCACTGTCAATTTATATTAACACAATGTCTTTAGAAATTTTGTAATCTGTTTCTCTGGCAGTCAACTGTAAAATAACTGTCCCAACCAAAAAGAGAGGCCATTGGCTGAGGTTCTAGAAGAAACCTCCCGGTTCAACTTATTTGTCCTCCTTCTCCTATTTCAATGAAAGTATTTTAAATCATTTCCTTAGCCTGGCTCACAATTGATGTTTCAGTTCATCCTAAGGTGCTCAGTGGGCTTGAGGTCAGGGCTCTGTGCAGGCAACTGGAGTTCCTCCACACCAAACTCATCGAACCATGCCTTTATGGACCTTGCTTTTTGCACACGTAAAATGTCATGCTGGACCAAGAGGAAAGGGCCTTTCCCAATCTTTTGCCATAAAGTTGGAAGCATGTAATAGTCTAAAATATCATTCTGTGCTTTCTCAATAATGTTATTCCTCACTGGAATTAAGGGGCCTACCTCAAACCCTGAAAAACAACCCCAGAACATTATCCCTCCTCCACCAAACTTTCCTGTTTCACATTTCCACATTTCAGTAAGTAGCATTCTTCTGGCATCTGCCAAACTTAGATTCATCCATCAGACTGACACACCATAGAACATGTCTCCACTGCTCATGAGTCCAGCCGATGCCTGGCATTGCACGTAGTGACCTTAGTCTTGAGTGCAGCTGCTTGGCCATGTAAACCCATTTCACCCAGGTCATGACACATGATGATTCTATGCACCCTAGATTTCAGCACTTGGTGGCCACATTCTGTGAGTTTAATTGGCCTACCGCTCTGTGGGTGAGCTGTTATAGTGTAATAATAGCACTTACAGTTGGCTGGCGCAGATCTAGCAGGGCAGAAATTTCACAAACTGACTTGTGGCAAAGGTGGCACCCTATGACAGTACTACATCTAAAGTCACTGAGCTCTTCAGTATGACTCATTCCACTGTCAGTCTTTGTCTATATGCTTGATTTTATAGAACTATAAGGAATAGATGTGGCTGAAGCACTTGAACTGAAAAACTAGGATGGCTGTCCACATACATTTGGCCATATAGTGTATTTATGGAGAAATTTGTTCATATTTCTATTAGTACATTGATTGTTCCAGAATATCAGCACAAGGATAGGCTATGTAGCAAAAATATAATGTCAAATATTGAATTCTTCTTAGTATAGCAAACACTTTGTGTTAAAGTGTAGCCACTGGGTAAATGTTTTCTTGTCATTTGATTCTCCCCTCATGTAGTTGTGCTATCCAGGGATTCCTACGTACGCATGCATCATCCTGATCTCCTTTTGAAGGCCACCTCCAGATGCCTGGTAGGGTTGCTGCTGTATCCTAATTCTGCATGTGCATTCCTAATCACGCTCTCTGGCTCACTGACATAATCATATCAGGCCGACTAATGCATTAGAATGAGCCTCTGATGTAGCCTAAATAGGCTATTATTTTCCTCACTGCCCCGTTCAAGCTCAGAGTGTAATCCCCTGTCTCGCAGGCCTAATGGTGCAGTCGTGTCATTTAGACACGCTATTTGAGACTGACTGTGATGTAATAGGGGTCAGGAAGGTGTTGTGCAACCCAGTGCAAGTATACTGTTGGGAGTGTCTGTCGCAGCAAAAATGACGAAACTAACCTAACTTTGTGTAAACAGACCACAATATAGAAATATGTACACATATGCAGATGTGACTGATGTGGGTCTTTTTCTGAATGTATACAAACATTATTTCATTTTATAGTAAATTTGTATATTTTTATATTTTTTTTTTAATTTGTATATATATATATAGTAAAGGAAAACTAATTTGTGAACCTGTGTTTAAAACAAGTTTTTTATTAAACTTGTAACTAAGTTCCAAATGAATCTTAAACTGAAACTTGTTCTCAAAAAATTCTTTCATACCCACTTGGTTCTACCTAAAGGACATTATTTGCCTTCAGTGTTTTGTGCTTATGATCGTTTTAATAGACATCAGTGTCAGACTAATTAATGGCATTCTATTAAAAGATTCATTTACCAAGAGTGACACTAAAGTATTTTCACCTATAATGAGTTCATGAAGCGAGTCTAGTTACAAAAATTATAACAGTACATTAAAGTCATAATTAACCTTTTAGTACTTTACTTTCGATACTTAAGTATATTTGAAGCCAAATACTTTTGTAATTTTACTCAAGTGGAGGTCTAAAGGGAGGTCTTTTACCTTTACTTTAGTAATATTTTACCTTGGGTATCTCTACTTTAACTCAAGTACATGGTTTGTGTACTTCATCCACCACTGCACACATTGCATGCAATTATACATTTCCACCAGCAAAGTCTCCCAATCCCCAAACCTTACATAGTACGGCTACATGAATCTATTGAAATACTGTATGCTGCAAACACACACAGTAAATATTTTAGCCACTATAAAATTGAAGGGATCCTGCTACTCATAGGTTGCCATTTTTGTCGTGCCCTGGGCAGAGACGTCAAATGGTTGCACTGGATTGAAACCTTTGCTGTAGATCACTGTTAGCTAAACATGTTTGAGCCAGAGCAGAACATTTCTCATGAAAAGCAAAACTCTGATGACAGCTTTCATCAAGCAAATCATAATTCTGGGGCAAAATGAATGATGTCTGCGCAGCAACTGATTAACAGAGCAAAATAGCACATAAGCTGTAAAGAGCTTCATAATTACTTTCGCTAGAAATGAGACTTTAAATGTCATTGCAGCGCTTCCCCAAATTTTAGTGGGCTGCACTTTTAAAAATGAGGGGGCAGAGAGCTTAACTTTGCTGCTGAGTCGCATGCAATGCATCCATTAAGGGCAGCGTCATGTGCTAACACAGTCAGATTTTCCTGTTCAAGTCATCTCTTTTTGCTGTGAGAATGCTGTATTATACTCCAATGTTGTCTACATGACCTTATATTAATTTTATTATTTATAAATGATAGAAATGAAGTCAGACGGTTAGTAAAATATTTATTCAATACATTTACTTATTTATTTAGGCAGTTGCTGCAAAGACACTATTCATTTTGCCACAGAATTCTGATGAAGGCTTTGTTGTTTTTCTTGCGTAATGTTCCCGCTGTGGTGCAAACTGAAAAAGCTGAACAGCAGGCATGTCTAGCTAACCAACACTCGCTCATTACTAGTCCAATCTAGGGCAACCATTTGATGTCACTGCCGATGCTCTCTGCCTGATCAGTCTGAAAGAAAAAGCACTGGCGATCAGGCTGCGTCACTCTGTTTGTCCACTCCCCACTTTTCTTTTCTCTTCTTTTTACTAGTGATGTTCAACAACAAATCATTTATCTTCAATTGAAAATCGCACCCAAAAGCTGCACAATATGGCACAGTATTAAATGTGGTCCTGTTTTGAGCTGCAGTGGCCAAACCAGCTGAATTTACCTAATTGCAACCATTTGATGGCGTCTACCCAACATTTTTCGCAAAATCTAAAATAATGGCAACTTTTATATGTCAAACCTCTCAAATGAAGCCATGGATTTTATATTAAACAAAATATATTTGTGTAATTTTTATGGCTTTAGCTCATATTGACTACAAATGTTACTATACTTCAAAAATTGCTGCCATTTTCTCAGTTAAAAAAACTGAGCTTATCAGTTATCTGGCTAACTGAGATATCCAGCTCACTACATTGGTGCTGTAAGTATATATAGTTCTATGCACAACCGCTGATCAGCAAGAACCAAAAACCTTTTCATAAGGGAAAATTTAAATACAAGAAAAATGCAGGCTATGGGCCCATTGACTCTTAAAGTTTTGTAATGTGATATTACTTGGCAGTCACAATTCACTGAAACAAGTGATTCAATTCAATCACACGAGCAGTTTCTAAACTTTCAATCAATACATTTGTGTTTGTAGGTAGACATGAATATATTTTAGGATTATTTGAATTTGATGAAAGGTTACTGTTGAGCCACTGTTGCTGCTGAGTTGAGATTTCCAAGCAGAAATATAAAATTATGAACAATTATAACCATATATAACCTTTGCCTTCACTAAAGAATCTCAAAGAACCACTTTTTTGAAAAAAATATATTCATTTGAGCTGCAATATGTAAGATTTTTCTGTTAAAACTGAAAGAAGTAGCATTACTTAGTCATGAGAAAAAAAAATCATGTTAAAATATTACGCTGTGTTACAATGTTACGCTACTCTGTAAAATTCTGTAAAAAAGTCGGAGGGTAGGGTTTTGCGGGAGCTTTTCAAACTATATTATACATTTTATGTATTAACATCATAAACACTGGCTCAAAAAGAAGGTTCCTGTCTGATGTTTGGGTCTTAAATGCTAAATCAGCATTATACTGATGAAGATATGATAATAATCATAATTCACTTCCATCCTTGGAAGACACGTCCTTCATCAGACTCAGAATCATCAGGATCATCCACTAGGGAAGGGGTCCAAAGCACAACAGATGTTACAGAATGTGCTTCTGCATGCAATTGTATATTTCCACCAGAGAGGTCTCCACATCCCCATATCTTACACAGTGTGTAAAGACGATAAAATGTGTTGTTTAATAGAAAAAAATGCTCACGGCATGTGTCAAGGCATTTTCCTTTGTTGGGACAGTCCTTAAAAAAGAGAAGCACACACACACACACACACACACACACAAACACAAACACACACACACACACACACACACACACACACACACACACACACACACACACACACACACACACATCCTTGCACAAACACACATTAGCAGAGTAGCAGACCAGCATGACAAATCAATCAGGCTGCCATTAGGAGGAGGATGTTGTCAGAGTCGATATAACGTCAGCACTCGCAGAACCACAAGTGTTTTCAATTATTGCACAGAGGAGACTGTCAGATTCAACGCAGCATCACTGACCTTGTTGCCAAGTGACTGACTCTTGAAAAGTGAAGTGCACTGCACACATCTCTCACTGTGTTGTGTTTTGTGTGTGTGTCTGTGTGTGTGTGTCAGTACCTATTAAGTCAGAAAGAAAAGATGAAGCGGCAAGCTCTCAATCTTCTGCCACAGACAATCTCTATCACTGGGAGCAATGGCTTTCTGAGATTATTACTGAAATACGATTCATATCGACAGCACTAATAACTCTGCATGTTTTCTGTTATAAATGTAGCTATTACAGATAATAGCCTGTCACTGCTTGTGATATTTTTATCACAAGGACAGTCTGATCAC
This sequence comes from Pygocentrus nattereri, assembly GCF_015220715.1. Taxonomy (NCBI): domain Eukaryota; kingdom Metazoa; phylum Chordata; class Actinopteri; order Characiformes; family Serrasalmidae; genus Pygocentrus; species Pygocentrus nattereri. Next base: position 22,738,765 of record NC_051229.1, read on the forward strand.
TACTCAATGGAAATGGGTCTCTGAAATGAAATGCACTTATTTATAAAGAGCCCATATCATGCATAAACAATTTTCCTCACTTTTTAAATATAGAAGGATATTAATGAAAGTTCCAAATTATATAATTTCCTGCCAGCCCATACATTCCTTAAGAGAAATCTAAGGCTGTTTTCCAGTGGTGACCCATGATTATTAGGGCTAGGCCTTCAATTCGGGCCATTAATGTCATAACTTGCTCAAAACAAGAGTAAAAAAACATTTCTGGGATACTGCTCATTTTCACTAGCATCCCATATGGGACTCTAGTAGTTTGTTAGCACTAAGCTAATGGCAATTTGCATGCACATGTGGCTGTTCTGGATTCTTCTAAGCTTCTAAAAGACATTCCATGTTTTTACTTAAAAGTTTTGACAGACATATTAGCACATATGTATCTTTTCAGAATAAGACGGTAGTACTGTAATACTTAACAACGTTTAAATAAAAGCATGATTCTATCAAATCAATGGACATGCATTGCTGAGAAAATGGAACATCATAGTATACAAAACCATGTTTTAATTAGTGTATAATCACCTGTAACTAGAAATGGAAGTGTTTTCGTTAGTTTAGAATAAGCCCCTCATATATACACAGGATCCTCTCGCAACAGAGGCCGCCCTGTTGTGCCACCATACTTCTACAGTATCCCGGAATAGACAAATCAAACACTGGCTCTAGAGGCAGCCTTTCACATTTTTGACATTGAAGCGGCAGAATGAATTTGAATCATAATCATTGAGCACAAGAAAAAGAAAGGGAGGGTGAATCTTGAACAAGTTGAAGAAGCAAAAACATGAAGAAGCAAAACAAAATCCAGATCTATCCCTCACTTAAATTCTTGACAAAATACATTATCATACTATGTTGCACAAAAATAAAGATGCTTAACACAAGCAATAAGAGAAATTGACCTCTAGTTAATTATGTGTCAGTTTGAATTCATCCAATCAGGTTGCCAGTGTCTGTCCCAACCAAAATACTATCAGCAGTCCACGTGACAAAACCAAACGCTTTGGTATGGCTTGACTGCTGTTATTAGCAGCAGCTTATGCTGCAAGAACGATACAGGCCTCTGTCAAAAGTCCAATGTTAAAATAGGCAGCTTACGCCGACAGCACAGTGCTTATGTGCACTGAGAAAAGCATGCTCTAGTGTTAAATTCTCTCATTTGGTGCAGACCATCATCAACTGCATTCCCACCAGCAGAGATCTGAAAAGCAATTCACTTGGACGTGGAATGAGACCTGTGATTTTTTGCTGGATCATTGCTCTATGGTTGTTTGGTGCACTACATATGGTGTCATATGGAGTGTCCACACATCTTAAACTGGACCTAACTAAAGAAACAGTTGCAAGTTCACATCAAGCAAGGTGGCTATGAAAGCACCCTATGCTACCACATACAGACTGTTTTGAATTCAGTGTTTTTTGGAATGTCAACAAACTCACAGAGCAGGGCTACAAATGCGAAAAGTCATATATCCTCTGTTGCATTACTCACTACAGAATTTCAAACTGCCTCTCGAAATAGCATCAGCAAACTTTTAGAATTTTAGAACCATTTTTGCCAACTGTGTTTGCACACTGTGGAATTAGACCTCCGCATTTAACCCATCCGTGCAGTGAAACACCCACATACATGCACAATAGTGAGCACACACACTAGGGGGCAGTGAGCACACTTGCCCCTAGCGGTGGGAGCAATTGGGGGTTAGGTGCCTTGCTTAAGGGCACTAGAACTGCACATTGGGAGCTTCATGAAAGTAGCTGCACACAAGACTAAGTTCTTCATGCACAATGCCAAGTAGTGTAATGTGTGCAGCCACTGGACTCTGGGGCAGTGGAATCTATTCTTTGGAGTGATGAATCATGATTCACTTCATCTGTCAGTCTGATGGATGAATCTGGCTTTGGGGGATACCAGGAGAATGCTACCTAATGCTACCATGCTACCAGAATGCACAGTGCCAACTGTAAAGTTTGGTGGAGGAGAGATAATGATCTGAGGCTGTTTTTCAGGGTTTCGGTTTGGCCCTTAGCTCTAGTGAAGGGTTAGATTAATGCTACTGCACACGAAGATATTTTAGACAATCCATTGCTTGCAACTTAATGCCAACAGTTTGGGGAAGGCCCTTTCTGTTCCAGCATGACTCTGCCTCTGTGTACAAACCGAGATCCATAAAGACATGGTTTGATAAGTTTAGTGTGGAGGAACCCCAGCGGCCTGCACAGAGCCCTGACTTCAACCCCACTGAACATCTTTATGATTAATTCATTGTGAGTCATGACTGCTCATTCAACATCAGTGCCTGACCTCACAAATCCATTTCTGAATGGTCCAAATTCCCACAGACACATGTCAAAATCTTACGGAAAGCCTTCCCAGAAGAAAGGAAGCCATGCTGTTATAGCCACAATGCCCATGTTTTTGGAATGGGAGGGGTGAAGCTCATATAGGTGTGACGGTCAGGTGTCCACATACTTTTGGCCATATAGTGTATTTAAATTTACCTAAAGCAGGTTAGCCCCATCCATCTGTGATGAAGTTATGAGGAGTGTTTCAGCTTGAACTTCTTTCTGAATGAGGCACAATACAGGGCAGCCAATCAGAAAAGAGATTGTGTACATATATCAGTCTTAAAGGCGCAGAAACAAAGTCAGGCTGTTTAATTTTAAGGGATTAAGACAGAATTATTTCTCACTTGTAGCTTACTGAAACAAGAGGTGAAATTCTTTCGGTGAAGTGTGTGTGAAGCTTTCAATCAATACCTTGTTATTTCTTATAATGATTTAAATTTAAATGATTGATGAAATGTTATTGTTGGGTCTACAGCCTTGTTTTATGGAAACAAGACATTTCCATTTGTGTCCTTTCTTGATAAGGGCAAAAAATCAGAAGTGTAGACCTGTTAATTTAATTAAATACATAAACTATGTAATTATCTACGCAATTACAGTTATAACTATGTAATTATATAGTAATGTAATACTTTAGACTTCAAAGGTTTACTTTGCTTCTTAAAATAAATCAAACTGAATAAATATACTTATTTTTGCCTCATCATTACCTCAAGCACCCGATGTATCCAAGAGAAAAGCTTCATTTATTGTGTTTAGAGCGAGAAGGACCTTGTCAGTCAGTTTATGTCTTTGGAAATCATGATCTGTGAACAGTGACCCCACCTTTTTCTATCAAATCAATGAAAACAGAGACAAGGCCATGTCTTTATTCACTGGTGGAGGTGGAGCCAACTCATAGCCTAGCAACTGGGCCACACAACAGAACGCCTACTCCCCTCAGAGAGAGGGGAATAAAAATGAAAAAGAAGATGGAAGAAAAACAGGAGACAGAGTTGCTCAAGTGTTAGACATAATTGCACCCTCGATGAGCCAATCGCACAACGCAGCCTGGAAATAGCATCTTGGACGGCCAACACCCAGACTGTTGACCACGCCGAGAGGTCAACAAACGCCTTCTGCCTGCACGTCATTGTCTTGTTATAGGAGAGTCATGTTGAAGGAGGGAGGAGAGAGGAGACAAAAAAGTCCAAAACACTGAGTCATAACCAAGAAAAGAGTAGGGAGGGGGCTGAGAGACGTACGACAGACAGACTAGCTCTGTTTTTCTTTATTTTAGAACATTAGGACATTACCACATATCAGCTAAGCCAATAGCATGACTGAATTTGGCAGTAGAGGAAAACAGAGCGAGTCGATGGCAAGAGGAAGGAGAAAACCACAGTTCCGCAGCATAAATGAACTAAAAGTCCCTGTCTCTTTAACCACTTCACACTATGGCTAAACACTGGTAGTTTTCTCACAGTTTGTTGACATCACCTGTGCGATTAGCTAATGCAGACTGTGAGGCTCAGGTAGCGCGGACGAGGCCCAGACATGCTCACTAACAGTCATGCATTAAAACATGTTGGTGGTAAAACCAGTGCTGTGACTACAGTTCCCAGTGCAGTGAAGAAATGAAAGGGCCCCCTTATACAAAACTGAACTTCAGTTGATAAAATAAAATAAAAATGACAATCATTACTCATTACTTTACTTAACCAAACTTAACCAAACTCTAATGTAAGCTAATATTTAAAGTATAGAATTACAAGAGTAAATTGCATTGATAACAAAACAGTGCTTGCTGATTACTGAAGTATACTGAATTACCAAATAATAGCATAATGAAAACAGTTGATCAGTGTTTCCCGCACATAGGTTATGTTTTGGAGGTGCGTGAAGGTATATGGACTATACCTGGTGAAATATAATTTGACCACTTAAAAATTGAGCATTGCTATTATTTGTTTAGACACAAGGGGTTAGTGAAGGAGAAGAAAAACTTAGGGTTTTTCTTAGGTATTACACTTGAGTCGCAGAGTTGTCCTGGCTAAAATGTATTTTTCTTAGGTTGAAAGAATACCTAGTTGTAGTTTTACAGTACTAACAAGGATTTCAGGTTGAAACTGAGGAAGGTAGCACATTAGGCCATCCATTTTTGGAACGCCCTACCAAACTGGTTCAAAGTCAAGAGTTGAAAACATATTTTGGCTGTTCAAACGACTTGGACTTCAGACTAGAATCCTTTTGCTTTGAATAATTATGTGTATTTCATTGGAACAAATGATCGAATATTCCATTTTGTTACTAACAAAAAAATAATAACGCCTGTGAAACTTTTCCAAATGTTTCACTAGTGGCAACTTTAGTTCATTTTATGCAGAACTCAAAAACGTTAGCCAGTACATATCTAGCAAACACAGCTTTGAACAATTATAAAATGATAACATTAAATATTAAATATTATTAAAGGAATATATAATATAGAGCAAAATGTAAAAAAGTTTTAACTGCAAAAAATTAGTGCTTTGGTAGTGATAAAATAAATCTCCCAATAGAAAGTACCCTAAAAATGATGACTGTTAATATTTAGCTTATTACTGTCTCAAATACTCTCTTAGGTTTAAATAGATCATAACACTTTTCATACCGATGGCAGCTCAAATTCCTTTACAAACAAGTGGTAAAGTTTAAAAGTAACAGAAAAGGTTATTACTATTAAATTAAAATCATATAATGCAATGGCAGACATCAAATTAAAACATAAATACTGAAAAAGAAACTGTGTATTTTGTAATAGCTGAGTGCAATTATTGCAAAAAAGTTATTATGAATTACTTTCCTTAACCCTCCACCCCACTCCCTCCACTCCATATGGAATACAGTGACTGATCCTCATCTAGCTAAGCTGTTAGCTCTAGTTTTAGCTCATGCACTGATTTAACCCAGCAGCTTAAAGACTTTGTTTCAATTTTAAATGTCCAAGGCTTAATAAAACAATCATATTTATGCTGTACCCCTCTGTCTGCTTCCTTTGTGCTACTGAATTTGTTGTACAGCCCTGGCCGATAGATGACTGACAAAGTAATGTTAGAGCAATTCCCAGATTATAAACTGATTCTCAGTGGTTTTCATTCACAGTACCTAAAGAAGTTAATCAAGTGGTCTCGTTTATGGTTCCATGTCATCTGGCTAAATTCTTTCTATAGGGTAATGTCAGCTTCTATACTGTGCCCGCAAACCTTTGTGCATGAGTTTAATCTCACATCATTAAGCAACACATAGCCTATATGGATCATTCTACCAAAATAGTTAAACCTTAGATATGTACAAAGATAACATCTTGATCTATTTGAACACAAGACACAATTTGAGATAGTAATAAGCTACATATAATCAAAATCATCCTTTATAGAGTCCTTTATTGGCAGACATGGGCTGGAAGTTCGGGAGCCTGCCTTGTGACCAGAAGGTTGCCAGTTCGATCCCCTGAGCCAAGAGTATGTGACTGAAGTGCCCTTGAGCAAGGCACCTAACAGCAGATAGGGCCGTCCACCATTTCGGCCATGTGTGCTCACTGCCCCATAGTGTGTGTATTCACTAGTGTGTATGTGGTGTTTCACTACACGGATGGGTTAAACGCTGAGATGAAATTTCCCTGTCGTGGGACTGATAAGGGTCTCTTAATCTTTCTCTTGGAAGGTGTCCATCCCAAACCCGAACCCTTACATTTTAACTTGTGAAAATAATACTTAAAATGGTTAGTTAAAAAAGAAAGTTTCGTTTAAAGTGAAGTTGAAAGATTTAGATTTATCATGGGTTTTAATTTTATAATAATGATATAAATTTAAAAAACGCTTCATGTCACTACCAAAACACTTTAGCCACACCTCTGCATTTTAGAGCAGGAAGTGAGACTGCATCCCTAGCTCTCATGGTCATATGGTGAGTGCAGTTACATCCCACTTTTTAGAAGCAAATGTGTCCCAAAGTCTGAAAATCAATGTGTAATATTAAGAATTGTCACTATTGAAACACGTATTTCCTGCAGTTAAGTAAACATTTGTCTTATAATGAAAAAAAATATTAAAAGATGATTTTTTATATATGCATAACTGTTTAAAGCATCTAGTGCGTTTGAGTTCTACTCAAAATTAACCACACTTGTCACTAATGAAACATATGGCAAAGTGAATTGATTGTTTTGGTAGAATGGAATGGAACGTTCAACCACCTGTTTTAATAAAATAAAATAAACATAATAAAGGCATAAGGCCACTCAAAGCATTTAAAGTGCAAGTTAGTTAAAAGGTCAAGTTAGGTTACGTCTGGGCAGCAGGCCCGCTCTAATTTGATTAGCCACCATGGGAGTCTGGCCACTGAAGCCGGTAGGAGATTGGCTCTTAGGCTGTCAAACCTGGATAACTGTTGCTAATGGTTGTATTCGATAGGTAAAGCCTTGATTTTGATTCTCTACATGTGTTGAGCTTTAATTTACACAAGTTTTAACTCTACCAGAAACAGTATGACAGAGGGGTTTCGATTACACTGTTTTCGGAATTGATCGTGCTCTGGGAGAGTTCTCTCTGTGCTTCTAATGAATGACACTCATGACAAGCAGCTACAATAGACTCCCATGGCCGGAATCAATGAGCACATTCACAGGAAGCAGGATTTTAGAGCTTTACAATTTAAAACCTACTAATATTGTTGTTTAACTAAATAAATATTACATCTAAAGTATATCTAACAACCATCATGGTGAGCATAAGTAAATATGTCAAATATATCCAAACTTAACACTTTTGACGCATTAGAGAATGCTTTGACACTAAAATAACATGTTGCCAAGAGAATCATATTTATGAACTGCTAAGAAGCTTATTGGGACTCTTCAGTCTGTAGGACGTCTACAAATGAACTGATCTTCACTAGATTTACCGTAGTAACTAAGAAGAGTACAGAAAATACAAGATATAGTTTGTGTTACTAGATATTATCAGGAATTTTAACAAATTAGTGATGTAAACAAAAAAATAAGAGTATGTAATTGCTATATTTTACAGTGGATAGTCTGTTGCAGTGGCCCAGGAGCCGAACCCACTATTTCAACACCCCCCTAGAAAATACACCTGACCTATAGCTAGATATGAGTCAAGGTGCAAAATTGTGTAAGTAACAGGGCAAATGCTCCAGCAATAATGTTAGGACACCCTGTCAACACCCAAGCTACAGGTTCCAGTGCAACCGCCCTCCTGCACTGCTGGTATTTACAACACTGGCTGAAACGTTCAAGGTTTTGTAAGACCGTAAGAAGAAAACCATGATGGATTCAGTGGAAGAGCATCTGTCCTTCTCTCAGTGGTGCCTTCAAACCCCCATGTCCCTGCAACAGACCTATCCTCTTACACAACTTCTGTTGCAAGCTAAGTAGTAGAAACGCAAGTACTGCCTCACATTCAGTTGTTAACCTCAGAAATACTGGCGTGACTGAAATGTTTCTGGAATTGTGAAAAACAACACTATTCGTCCAAGCTGAATAAAGCATATGTGCATTATTTGGGGAAGAATTCTTTCACATCTCTCAGAGGACAGTAACATTAGGTAACGTCTTCTGAGTGGCGATTTGATGGATATGTGAAACTAACTATGACCACATGCTGAAACAGCTTGCTAACAAAAAAATAGTTGGTAAAAAGGTAAACATACACACATGCCAGCAGCGGGCTAAGCTGCATCATCATGGTCCATATAGCCGCTGTTGACAATTTCCACAACCACTAGCTCCAATGAATGATCATGTACTCCCCACCAAGCACATGAAAACTGTTCCACTGAAAGCAGCTGCGATAATGTTTTTGCTTTCAGCTACAACACTGAAACTGTACAAACTCTACTCGGCTATCGTTGTTGTTTTCGTGGAAGCAGCACAACCCTGTGACGAGTACCTCTGCAGAACATAGAAATTTGAAAAGGGCCTATTCACAGGACTATACATTCCATCCAAAACCAAACAAAATCAAAATCAGTCAAAACCAATCGACCAATCAAACCAAAACTGTCCTTTCTCACATGATTTTTGCTCCACCCCAGTGAAGAAATTTGCAAGGCAATACTTTGCTGTGACTATGGCTTTAGAGTAGATTCAGTAATGCTACAGTATGTTCTTAGGTAAGAACTGAATCAAGAGCACAAAGGTCAGAACAGTTCTGCGGTTTAAGAGCATGTCATGAATCTGATGGAGACTTTTTCTTAGGACCTTTCTGAAGAACAAATGTAAGAAAGAGCTTAGGAAGATATTGGTGAATGCGGCCCAATATTTAGAATTAATATTCTCAAAACCTTTGTATTTTAACAAAATCTGTACACCACTGTCAGAGTTGAGCCAAATACCTTGGAAAAGGTAGTGATGGCTGAATACTGAACACACTATATTAGATGTATTCAGTACTGCATTTCATACCAAGACATAAAAAAATCCATATTCAAAATACATCTAGAATGCATCTTAATTAGGCACATGTGAAGAACTCTGCTAACCCAAATTCACTTACTTAAATGAAGTTACAAAATCTTCAATCTTATTTTGGCTGTCCTCGCCCCAAATTCCCACTGCTGTCTCACAAACTAAACAAAAAATTGACCATATCACAATCTTGCAAACTTGTCTAAAAAATGTTTAGCTGTGATTTTCAGTTAATGGCATGTAACAAAATGCATGTGCTAGTCCAGTATAACACGAATAACAAAGCTTATCGTTCATAAACATGTTCACTACTAAGGAGACTTTTCCATCATTTTTCAAAAGAGTTTATTAATGCTGGGACTAATAACTGACTCATCACACTGATTTATCTGTGTACTCAGGCTTTAGCGGGGCCCTTGGTGTCTGGAATGATGTTTGAATAGCATGATCGGAAAACTGAAGCATTGATAGTGTTTCTTTTACAGATGGCATACGATTTTGTTTAGTCAGTATGTTTTCTAAAGTATTCTGCTAAAATGTAATTGTAACTGCATTACATGCCAACCCTGCCTATTGATTCTCATTGGGCTGAACATAATTACCCACTTCCCACTTCTTTTTGCAAGTACTGAACACAGTAGCTAGTAGCAACTAGCAAAGCAGAGCTTTCAGCTAGTTTTGGATCATCTACACCTGTTAGGTAATGATGTTTAGATGCTATTCTTTGCTAGAAATACATTGGATCTTTGACACGCTCAGGTAAATAACAAAACAAAGTCATCATTTCAGAAATTTCATGTAGTTAGCTCATTGGAAGGAATGACACTGTATTCCCTGACCAGAGTAATGCATTCTGTAATCGACCTCAGTGAACTCTAAACGTTGTTGTGCACTCAAAGACCTATATTTAGATTTTATTAGCAATATTGAATTCTGCTGGAGATGCTTTCAGCTGAACATGGATGCAGTGTCAATTAGAAATTAAAACATTGCTGTAGCCTCACTGTGGATGGTTTTAAATGGATGAGGTTATTGTTAGTGGCAGAATCTGGGAGTGGTTGTGGATTATTGATCAATTTGAACAATTTGCAAGCACTTCTATCAAGTTCACTGTATTTTCATTAAAGGTTTCGACTAGCGAGTATTCCACCATAGCCCGAATCCATGAGAAAACACAGAGAAGCAATGGCGTTGAAGGAGGGTACCTGGATTTCCTCAAATCACAAAACCTGATAATAAAATTATTATTACAGCGTATTTATTTATTTACTACATAAAACACAATAAAACATTAGATTACTATAATAATATAAAGTAAATGTATATATGTTGTAAAATCATTATATACAATCACAAGCAAAAGTTTGAACACCCTGGTCATATCCCATGTTTTTTTCTTTTTGTTTTAAAGTGTCAATATGTCAACATGTCTAACTCTAATATGGCAATTTCCTGCAAATTGTATTAAACCATTTATAGTTATTTGCTTTAGGGTATCTAGTGGAAGAAAGTTATCTTCATGTGCTGATATAATGTGTGGAGTTCCACAAGGTTCAATCCTTGGTCCTATACTATTTAACTTAAATATGCTCCCCTTAGGTGACCTGATTCGTCGTTTTAATATTTCTTATCATTTTTACGCAGACGATACACAGCTTTATCACTCTGTCAAAAGGAACGACTTCAGGAGACTAGAGAGTCTCACTGATTGTATTAAAGCAATTAAGGATTGGCTGAGCTGTAATTTCCTCAAATTAAATGACGGGAAAACAGAAGTATTGGTTCTGGGTTCTCAAAAGGTTGCTGATAACCTAAAGAAGGAACTTGGGTTATTGGCTTCACAGATAAACCCTTATCCCAGAAACCTCGGAGTCATTTTTGACTCAGATCTTAATTTCTCAATGCATATAACAAAGCTGGTGCAGGCCTGCTATTTTCAATTGAGAAATATTGCCAAAATCAAGAAAATGCTCTCCTTCCAGGACACAGAGAAGATCATTCATGCTTTTGTATCATCATGACTTGATTATTGCAATGCACTATTTACATGTCTTAGTCAAGGGGCAATGGCACGGCTGCAGCTGGTTCAGAATGCAGCTGCCCGGGTACTTACCGGGACTAAAAGAAGGGAGCATATTACCCCTGTACTGGCATCTCTGCATTGGTTGCCTGTTGTTTTTAGAATTCAGTTCAAAATTTTGGTTTTAACATACCAGGCGGTGCACGGTGATGGGCCAAAATATATTTCAGAATTATTATCATTGTATCCTAGTACCAGATCACTAAGGTCATCTAGTCAGGGGCTCTTAGTGGTCCCTAGGACAAAACGGAAATGTAAGGGAGATTGTGCTTTTTCTGTGTATGCCGCCAAGTTGTGGAATGCTCTGCCTTTGGATGTTAGACTAGCTGGATCAAAGGACATTTTTAAAGGAAGACTCAAAACGCATCTCTATTCATTAGCTTTTGGTCACAGGTGATGCTTTTGTTATTTATTGGATAGTGCTGCATTGTTTTTATGGTTTTATGTCAGTTTTATGTTGTTTATGAATGTAGCTGTACTGTTTTTATAGTTATATGTATCTGTTTTGTTTTATCATTCTATTTTTAGTACTTGTTGTTTGTGAAGCACTTTGTAGCTGTGCTTAGAAAAGTGCTATATAAATAAATGTTTACTTACTTACTTGCTGCATTTAACATATTGGAAGAAAACAAAACATACAATTTAATAGGCAATATAATTTTTGCACAGACCGTATTTAATGTTGTTTTTTTCCCAAAATGTTTAATTGAACAAATAAACATGAATTATGCACTGAATTGTGCACACGTGTGTTCTCTGTAGGGGATGTGTGTTAACTTCGGATATGTAATTATGTCATTTCACCAGGGCTGCTCAAATTTTTAATTTTACTTGTTATTCCTTTATTTTATTTACAGAGGCAATTTAGTTATTTAACAGTTATATTGCACATTTGTTCTTATTCAGTCATTGCTCTTTCCTGAGGACAATGAATGAAATATCATTTTTTTCCATTCTTGTATACAAAATAATAGGACTGAGGTGAGTGGAGAAGCCCCCAAGTAGGATGTCACCCCCTATTTTTCAGAAATGGAACTGCTCTCCAAGTGTTTTTCAGTTTTGGACATACTTTGAAAATGCCTGTTATCCTTTACATTCTGTTTACATTCTAAAATGGACCAAAAATGACCTGTCCAGGGTGTGTCCTGCCTTCCACCCGATGACCGCTGGGATAGGCTCCAGCACCCCCAGCAACCCTGAGGGAGATGCAGCTTAGAAAACGTGTGTGTGTGAACCAAAAATGGCCCAAAATGACTAGTGAGTCTGGTTCCACTGACTTACATTAAGCATAAATTCTCCTGTAAAGTTATCACTTTGGAGGTACAAGGTTTTGTTCCCACAGCAGTGAAATATAACTTGTTAGGACGAAAAGAAAAAGACTACTTGTAGCATTTATTTCAGACTGTCTATAGTGTAACTGTCTACCTAAATATATCGATTTGTGCAATATTAGTACATGATTTGCATCGGCTTTCTGAATTTGTGTAAATAACTTTCTCTTGCTATTACTTCGCTAATGATTCAGATGATTAAGCTTCACGCCTGTCTGGAGCACATTGTTGGTGAGTCCACACTTAGCATAGGCCACACTAAAAAAAAAACCCTGCCTGAAGAGTGCATTTGAGCATGCACACAAATACCCTCCTGCTGATTGCAATCAGACTGCTCCCATTGGGCAACCACAGCCAGTGTTTTTCCTGTCAGACCTCTTCTGTCTTTAGCTATTTTCTACACCACACTGTGAAACTCCCATCCAGTTGCCACCTCTTGGTTTATGACAGTTGTGCCTTGTATTTGTTGTTGGCATTGGTCAACAAGATCTTTTTTCGTTTACACTGAAACCAGGTCTTCTTTCAGAAACAGTTTCTTAGGAATTAATTACAAAAAAAACCCAGAAATAAACCACAGTATCTCCATACAATTGTATGCAAAGGTTTGGACACCCCAGGTCAAACATGTTTCATCTAGGTGAAAATCAACACATCCTATAAAGAGAACACACTTTGGCACATTTTAATCCACAACTACTGTTTATTTGCTGAATTTAACACATTGGGAAAAAATCAAGCATAAAATATGACGTGTTAGAGTTATAGCACATTTATATTTTATGTTTTATATTTTATGTTTTACCTTTCCCAGTATGTTGAACACAGCAAATAAATAAGTAAATTGTGCGCTACAATTTGCACAAGTTTGTTGCTTGCAACAAAACATATAATTTGACCAGGAGTGTTCAAACCTCTGGTTACAACTGTATATGTCATATTGCAATGCTTAATATATCATAACAGAACCATATCATAGCATAAGTATTGTGATACTGTTGTATAGTGGGACCTTTGGTGAGTCCCAACACTATCTTCATGATACTGGGCCGATTTTGGGCCAAGTCAAGTTAATAATTGCATGTGTATGTTTTTATTAAAAAATAGAAGCAAAGAGCACGTAAGCAACCAGTAACATCTCAATATCAAAACGTTGCATCCTAACAAGCAGCTAATTGGATGTTAGCTCATTATGTGATTGTCCCATTTAATTTTCATCAGCTCTTTGCCTTTTCCCTCCATTTCTTTATTATATTGAATAATAATAAATGTGATCATATGTGTAGTGTGTAGTGCAGTTTTACAGGGCATATTATTGATCCCCCCCCACCCCCCATGAATACATTCATTCCACTGCAGCTCTGATCTCTATTCTTTTTTTTTGTCTAGTTATTTTTTTGTTGACTGTTCTGATGAAAATCTTTAAGAAAACTAAAGTAAACATATTAAATAATAATAATACAGAGTACCCCAACATCTTTTGAAAACTACTTCACCTGTTTAATGTATGTTATGCATACACATGTGTTCTTGAGCTCCTTCTGGTGCAGATTTGTGGCCTTTGTATGCTAATACCGCTCCCTGCTGGAGAAACTTCAGACTGAAAGCAAATTGCAAAACCATCTCCACATGCTTACATATACATGTTAAATTGTATCATGGTGTTTTCCATAGTTAAAGCTGGGTCACTCTGGAATTCAGCTACAGATGTCTTTGTAGTATTATAATTTCAAAAATTCAGATCATTTACATTTACAGCATTTAGCAGATGCAATACAATAAAATATAATATATGCAGCTTATAATAATCACTGATGCTGTAGAGAACATACTGCAAAATTTACTCAGACAGTAAATTCCGCACAGTAGAGACCGTGGGGAGTTTACTCTAGCACTGCCTAACAACTTTTAAAGGCCAAATAATCACTCAGTGTTTTAAAAATAATATTTAATAAAACATTATCTGTACATATTATTTTGTATTCTTTGTTTCCTTTTTCTGATCCTATTTCTTGGCTATTGAAGGGAATGAGTGGAATTTTCTCTACTTGTAAAAGTTCCAGGGCTGGAGCTAGCTGCTCTACGGTAATATCCAGTCACTTCAGCTTGACTGTTTTACTGCAGAGAGACACTGAAGCAAGCTGACGTTCCATAGCACAACACTTATTGTTTGTTCCGTGCACTCAAGCTAAATGTAACGTGAAGTAATATGAGTAGAAGGTGAGCTGTGGTGGTACTACAGTATGTAGCAGAGAGAGAACTAGCAGGCAGCTTCTTAACAATCTCTCACTCTCTCTTTCTCCCCCCATACACATCTGCATACTTCTTAGGAAGGAATGTGACCCCCAGTTTCCCAAAACTGTAGAAAGTTTTTTAATGGAAAATTGGTCATTTCTAGTTCTCACTCAGTTCTTTTCCCCACTGTGATTACTGCCTTTTTACCCTTCGCCAGTGGGTTACTTGTCCATGATCAACAACTCGATTACATCGCTCGGTCACTCAGGCCTATTTGGCACTACTGTTTTGCTGGCGCGTAATGTTCATTCTAACTTGTTGCAAACCTCAGGAAATATAAACTACTCACCCCTAATTTATATTCCATGATAAACTGACTCCTGGCCTGGTACGTGCCGAAAACATCATGTTGAGTCTGTAGGCTGGTGAAAGTAAAACATAAGGCCTTACAACAAAGGCATTAAAACAAGGATTTCAAGCTCCAGGTCTATAAGGTGACATCAGTCTGAAATGAAGTATTGCCCCTGCTCTAACACACACCATACAAACCCATTAGTAAATTATCATACTGAATAGTTTACATGAAGCTCTGCAGCAGTGTTGCTTTCCACAATTGCTAGAGACTTCATATCATGAGTAACAACCTTTAAAGCTGAAGTCAGTCCCAGCACTACTACAATCATTTTGATCTGGAACCATATCTATGTAATCACACGTCATAGCTTCAATAAAAAGAGTCCTTTTCCTCCTGGAGATTGGAAGAAAATACTTTTAAAGTAAGCTTTCTGTTTTTAAGAGACAGAAAGCATTTACTGACATCTGCTGGTTGAGTGCTGCCTTGCATTCATGACAGTGGTCACCCAGTCTAGCTATTATAGTGCTAATCACAGTCTAGCCAACATGGCACAGCAAGCCAGTCCCTTAAAGGGGAATTCCTCTGTTTTTCTTTTTAAAACTTCTGTGTAATTAAACAGTTAAGATGTTAACAACGTTCTTCAGAGTGGTCTGATTTGCTCCACTCTTGTTCATGGCAGCGAGAGGAACCAGATGCCGGATGCTTTTAATGCCTCTAAAATCTACTTCACAGATTATATTGTGACGTTCACTGATATTGTCATGCTGTCATGCTGCTTTATTTTCCAGCTGTTGTCAACCACAGCCTTCTTGAATATGCTGCAATATAAAATGCTTATGAATATGTTGGCTTATGTCTAAGACATTGCTTTTTAGTTAGTTTTGAGACAAAGGTTTGGCCTAAAATGTTCTTTTCTATCCATTCATGGTGTAGAGCTGGGGTGTCAAACTCAAACACTAAAGGGCCATATTAAAAAATCTCAACAAATCCGGGGGCCATTTTTACTAAACATTTTGCCATGAGCCAAACTGGCCACTGTTTATTCAAAATATGCCCAAACTGCAACAGGAAAATAGGCACTGAATAGTTTCTGGCCCATAGATTGCTGTTGGAGAATGGGGGCCAGAATGTGCAATGTTGCAGTGCATGCTGGGGACTGTTGTGCAGCTCGGGGTGAAACCAGCTAATTTTAATGGAGAAATTGAAATAATTTCGCTTTTATGATTCTGAGTCTGACTTGGCCTGCGGGCCTTGTGTTTGACACATGCAGGGCATTTAAGTGACACCAGTACCCCGACATTTGATCGGATTTACCACTGCTTTACTGTCAACATTACATGCGGAAACCCAGAAGCCGTGTAGGTTGGGTCTTTGTGGATAATAAACAGATGGCTATATTTGTGTTGTAGACATTGTGACATATCAGAATCGGTCAATTTTTCTTGCAAAATTTCACATCAAACCAATGGTTTTGTGTACATCCCAACGACTGAATTATACAGAGACGGTTGAATGCGGAAAAAGACCATTCCAGTAGGATTAAAACTTGACAGTTTGGCTTTGTAATGGGAACTGACTTAATGTTTACCATTAGAGACCACTCGTTTATTGTAGGACACATTTAGATACTGCAGTTTAAACCTAAAGTTTCTCAAAAACTGCACGCTTACGGATTGAAAATGTCTGATTTAAGCAAGACGACGTTTTCCTCCAAGCAGAAAGCTACAGGAGCAACAGCAATAGCTCAAGCTAGAAAAGCAGCGCATGTGAATAATTTGTGCATGTAAACACCCATTTGTCTAAAAAAAAGTAATTAATACTGAAGAATAATGAATTATTAATAAAGTAGATTATTGTCAGAGACTCCAGCAGCGTTCATATCTACGCCTGACTGGAGCCACAGGCTTAAAGACCAAGAGCTGAAGCACTATAACTAGATGAGACTTCATATGTCACGTGCTCGCACATCTTTGTGGAATTACTCGTTATTAACTCGTTGAAATTTGGGTTAAAACACACACCTTGATAATCTGGGGTGATTCGTGCTCCAGAGGGCTGAGTTCGACAACTCTTTCGGCTCAAATTTTGAGCGGATCCTCGAAACACTTTTACCGAGCTGGGTGATGGGAGGTTCGATTCAGTCTAGTGAACCGACTCGTTCGAACTGTACGCTTAATTGATTCAATGTTTCATTGATTCACAACAGTCAACTGTATAGCATCCTATAGAATCAAATACATAAGACGATACTGCTTAGGAAACAATAACAAAAAGAAAATCATTTTTGTTGTGGGGTAGTTGTAAAAAAATCATGTAATTTTGTCGGGTCGTCTAGAAATCTCTGAAGTCAGGAATTTACGTTAAATTTGCCAAATAAGATTAATCATTTTGTAATCTCATTTGTTGTAGTTCGGTTGCAAGATCATTATCTTATTTACAGGATTTCATAAGGACATGAATACAATTAGCTATCGAAACTGCGGCGATATATCAATTCGAAAGTTGTTAAGCAGGGCATTAAAAGTGATCAAATGTGTTATGTTTTATAGTAAACATTTTTTTACTTTGTTAAGGAGCTGAAAGTTGCTCGCAGCCAGCCACATCATTTCAGCACGAAACAAGGGGAATTGCTTTTTCTTTTCGTACAGCGTAGAAATCGGACATCGCTAGTCTTGATGCAGCGCCAGTGCAGAAATTCTGATCTACCTTTCGTCGACGGCAATCAACTGGTGTACTTATGATTTGCAGATCGACGAATTTGCGTAGTCCAGCGATATTTTCCTCTTTTTCTCGCGAGACTTGTCGTGCGTTCACCGCTTGTGAGAGTTCCAGCCATCCGCCATCACCGTAGCCGACCACACAAAACCGTTGAGAGTAGTAGCAGGCGGAGGAAGCGGAGGTTTGACAACAAGGCGCACAGAGCGAGGGAGAGAGGGGGACTCGGGCCTCGGGGAAAGGTCTAGCGGGGACCCATAAGTAACAGCTTTGCAGGCATCCCGCTGACAACCCGCACAGCGTTTCATGTTTGAGGAGAGTCCAGACACTCACTGAACTAAACATGTCTAATCTGAGCAAAGGCGGCACCAAGAAGGACACCAAGATGAGGATACGAGCTTTTCCTGTAAGTAGTAGCCCGGCAATAACACATGGCTTGAAAAGCGAGGCACGCTTGGACCGTGCAAAAATATTATCTGTAGTAAACGTTTTAGACAGCGGCACCCTTGTTTCATATAGTATGGTATTTTCTGTTGAGGGTAAACCTTCGCTAGCCGGTCAGCTAACGTAGTCAAAAGTCTGAGTCTAATAGTCGGCCCATACTGACCGCTGATTAAAAAAGACAATAACGGCTCTAGCAAGAGCAGATGGCCTGTAGCACAGTCTGTAATTACAGTAACCTGCACACCACACCGGCCAACGTTTGCATGCTGCCTAAAACTTTTTTTGTGGCTAGCGTGTCAGTTGTTAGCCAGTTTGTGCTGAATGCTGCTTAATAACATTAGCCAGCTAGCTAAAATTAGCCTGTTGGTGGCCTTACAGTAAGCAGCTGCTAAATCCGGCTAGATAGTTTTCATAACCACGCAGTTGGGCAACCCAAGCTGGTTTCTTGTGATGCCTAGGTACATGTGTCTTGTTTGTGTTGTGCTGTTTATAGTTGGTGGAGACAAATAAGTAGACACATAGCTAGCTTAGCTAGCTAGCGTAGGGAACTAATCGTCGTCGGGTTTGTTAGCCTATTAATTAGCCGGAGCTGTTTGCTTCGGGCTCGGGTCGGTTTTTCGTCAGTTCTTACTGACTAGATTGTGGGTGGAAATAGAATGAAAGTCTGTAATTTGTTGAGACATGTAGTTCTTAACTACACATGCATTATATCAGTGGTTCTTAGTAAGACAGAATATGGCTGCCATGAAAGCTGGTCATAAATATTTCCAGATAAATTGCTGCAGATGAGTATGTAGGTCAAGGTTTGGTTTTGCCACACTGGCGACACAATCAGTGTTTTCACATGCCACTGTGAACTAGAAGTAGACCACACATATGATGATTCTAATGTCATGTCAGTCATTCGCTGGGCACCCCTGCGTTTGTTGGTTTCACGCTTTTCTGAGGTTTTTGCTGGTCTTCTGAGGTATTAGCTTCCGAGCCCTGCCGATATAATCCTGAATCAGCTAAAGAGCCCAGATTCTACATTTGTGGCACTTTAATTTTTTTTCTTCTGAAGAATTAAGTGTGAGTTTATGAGGCATGAAAGATGAATAGTTTTTATATTGAAATCGCAATTAAAAATAGAAGGTTTCATATCGCAAGAGCTGCAGCTAAAATCATAGCCTGCAGTATCATCAGTGTTGTTTATGGGTAATGACATCACACCAACAACTAACTTGCAGTCTGACATGTTCAGTGTTCAAGTGTCAAGCCAGAAAAAGGGGATGTTCTGGTCTTCTTGCCTTGTTGCAGTATTGATCAGAAACATTGCAATTTTCCCCAAATCGTTCAGCCATGGGTTTTATGTAGCAAAAGAGTCATAGTTCATTAAAAAAAAAAGTTAGTTTGTCTTACTGTGCCAGCGTCTAGCTAGTATATATGTAAGCCACCTCTCTTCTGACTGGTTTGCTTGGTATTGTGCTGCATTCACAAAGTATTCCAGGCTGAAACACTCTTTATAAAATCAGTATGAATTAGGGGAGCTAAAATTCCTGTGTGTACATAAACCACTGTATAGGCAAATATGTGCAAATGTTGGTTACATGTCTTCACAAAAACCGTGAATTCAGAATGGGCAGTTTGGCTTCTATTTATGGACTGGGGCGTAAGCAGTACGTTTTGAAACTTTGTTTGTTTTTACACATTTAGCCGATTGAAAGGACTTGCATGGAGTCTTGTCAGGTTGAGAGACTGTTCATAACTACATGTGCCAGAATTTGTCTTGGCATGTTTGATGCTGTCCATTGTACATCATCATATTTGTGGTGTTCATAAATTTATTTATATGTATGTATGTATGTATGTCTGTGTGTGTATATATGTATGCATGTACACACATACACACACACACACACATATATATATATATATATATATATATATATATATATATATATATATATATATATATGTGTACATGTATGTACGTTTCTGTGTATTCAGTTGAATATAGGTTGAAAAGGATTTGCAAATCATCAATCATCGTATCCTGTTTTTATTTATGTTTTACACAACAACTTCACACAATTGGGGTTGTGCTTGTGGGTATTTTTTATATATATATATATATATATATATATATATATATATATATATATATATATATATAATTACACACACACACACACACATTTTCAATGGGAGGCAGGTTTGGACTGCAGGCAGGCCAGTCTAGTACCTACACACTTTTACTATGAAGCCGCGTTGTTGTAACACGTGCAGAATGTGGCTTGGCATTGTCTTGCTGAAATAAGCAGGGACGTCCCTGAAAAAGATGTTGCTTGGATGGCAGCATATGTTGCTCCAAAACCTGCATGTACCTTACAGCATGCATGGTGCCTTCACAGATGTGTAACTAACCCATTTACACACCCCCATACCATCAGAGATGCTTGCTTTTGAACTTTGTGCTGATAACAATCCGGACAGTCCTTTTCCTCTTTGGCCCGGAGGACATAACGTCCATGATTTCGAAAAACAATTTGAAATGTGGACTCGTCAGACCACAGGACACTTTTCCACTTTGCGTCAGTCCATCTCAGATGAGCTCAGGCCCAGAGAAGCCGGCGGCGTTTCTGGGTGTTGTTGATATATGGCTTTCACTTTGCATGGCAGAGTTTTAACTTGCACTTGTAGATGGAGCGACAAACTGTGTTCACTGACAGTGGTTTTCTGAAGTGTTCTGAGCCCATGTGGTAATATCCGTTACAGAATAATGTCGGCTTTTATTGCAGTTTTATTTATGCAGTGAGGGATCGAAGGTCACGGGCATTCAGTGTTGGTTTTCTGCCTTGCCACTTACTTGCATAGATTTCTCCAGATTCTCTGAATCTTTTGATGATACTATGGACTGTAGATGATGAAATCCCTAAATTCCTTGCAATTGCATGTTGAGAAACGTTGTTCTTAAACTGTTGGAATTTTTGCTCACGCAGTTGTTCATAAAGTGGTGAATCTCGCCCCATCCTTGCTTGTGAACAACTGAGCCTTTCAGGGATGCTCGCTTTATACCTAATCATGACACCTGTTTCCAATTAACCAGTTTACCTGTGGAATGTTCCAAACAGATGTTTTTTGAGCATTCCTCAACTTTCCCAGTCTTTTGTTGCCCCTGTCCCAACTTCTTTGGAACGTGTTGCAGGCATTAAATTCAAAATGAGTGAATATTTGTAAAAAAACAATAAAGTTTATCCATTTCAACATTAAATATCTTGTCTTTGTAGTGTATTCAATTGAATATAGGTTGAAAAGGATCGTATTGTTTTTAATTATGTTTTACACAACATCCCAGCTTCATTGGAATTTGGGTTGTGTGTGTGTGTGTATGTGTGTGTGTATGTGTATGTATGTATGTATGTATGTATGTATATATATATATATATATATACACACATATATATATATATATATATATATATATATATATATATATATATATATATATATATATATATATATATATATATATATATATATATAATATTACACATACACACACACACACAATATATGTAGTGTTCCTGGTGATAAAATATTAAGAAAGTGAGGTAGTTTGTGGATTTTTGGGCTTATGAGAACTCATACTGTATAATACATGAGTCCTAGCAGAATGTCAGCCTGCTCGGGATCAGTTTGGAGCTAGCTTTCATTCCAACTGTCAGAGGTTGTTCAACATGTAGAGATGGTAGGTTTCAGTGTGGATTTGAGTTGAGTAGATGTGACTGGTAGCATCTGTCATGCATAATGGAGAAAGACTTGACTCATGGCACTGCTTTGTTCTACCTTGTCTTTTCTCATGGTTACTTTGTTGACGTGATAACGAGTGACTGATTTGGATGCACTTGCATTCTTTCTCATAAAATAAAAAATCTGCCAGCAGTCTAGTGATGGACCTCATTGATTGTTGCCTGGAAAATAAGTCTGGATTGGGGCCTAGTGTGATTGTGACTTGAGCAGTTTTAAGTGGTTTCTCTACAACATTATTTTTAAAAATCCCTACTAATCAGTTTTATATGGGCTGGTTTTTGAAGCTGATTAGTAGGGATTTTTAAAAATAAACACCACAAACACTTCACATACATTCTCATTTTCACTTCCAGCAAGCCACATTACAGAGGAAGGCAAAAGGTATGTTTAGTGATGCTACAGAACAATGCTGTTTTTTTGTGCACAATCTCTGTTTATTAGTTTAAGATTTTGGGGAAAAAGTGTATAAGATTTGTCATAACTTTTGTATTGACCACATATTCAGCAAATGAATAGTAGCAGTGCATTGAAATGTGCAAAAGTGTAGAGGACGTGTTAACTTCTTTTCACTTAGAAAAGCAACACCACATGTAATTTGACCAGGGTTCCTCAGACTTTTGCATATGACTGTATTAATTGTAATGCATCTGTTACTCTATTGAAATAAATGTTATCTTACTCTGTAATGCTAATCGAGGTAAATGTACTCCCAATTTCTAGTTATTTGTGTTTTATATGGATATCAGCATCAATATATATGTACATGAAAAATATCTTATATCACCCCGCAGTTCTGATATTGCTGCATTTCCTGTTCACTGGACTTGCATCCCCAAAAAGCCAGCATGGAGATTCATGTCAGGGAATAGAGCTTCCAAGGCAAGTCATGAACCATACAATAACAAGCCAAGATTCACTGCTGTCGATAGAGCAGATGTTTGACTGTAACACTGAATGGATCCAAACAGATTTACTCCAGTGTCTTTAATCACCGCATGTCTTGAGCCAGAGGCCTGTAGAGAAACATTTAGTACATTTTGAATCTGAAAATGTATATATTTCAATACTGGGATTTATTGCAGACATGCTTGTAGCTGTGTGCTATCAAGATTGACATTGTAATCATGACTGATCTGTGAGGCACTAATCTGATTAGTGAAGATTGGAATTGACCGTTATTCACTTCTAACATATGAATGGCCAGTTCATTTTTATTTTGGCTGGTCTGTGCTTGAATTTTGTGACATAAATAATCTTGGCCTAATTGCATTTGAATGTATCTCCTCTGCTTTGGCAAAAATGACAGCTGTTTGGAAGCAGGATGTCAGAACTGCAATCTATTATGTCTGCATTGAAAAAGCTAATTTGTTTTGTATTAGAAACTACAACAAAGACTATTGGTACAACCAGTGTCATCCCTTGAGTGTAGCACACCTCACAACCAACTCACAAAGGTCAAGCCTCAGGTTAAAAAACTGCCTCCCTGTTACTTTTATAAAAAAATTGGCTAATGAAAACAGCAAAAAACTAGCAAATGGGTGATTTGGCTGTAAAGAATGGAGAACGAAATTGGCAGCTTAATCATATGTAAAGTATGTATTTACAGCTATATATAGTATACAGTATAATGAAAGTCAGACACCACCCTTCATTTATTTCATTTTCTGTCAGAGCAACCAGTAAGTTGAAGTTGCTTTTTCTGTACAGTACTTTGCAAAAGGCAAATGTGTTATGTTAAAAACTATCAGAGCATGTGTTTATTTGCTCAGGAAACATTCATATTTGAACAAAAACAAAGTTAATATAATAATTTTATATCTGCCCTGCGATGGACTGGCGACCTGTCCAGTGTGTATCCTGCCTTCCGCCCGAAGACTGCTGGGATAGGCTCCAGCAACCCCACGACCCTGATGGAGAAGTGGCTTAGAAGATGGATGGATGGATGGATTTTATATCTGTGGTTGTTTCACCATTTCCTCAGTCAGTGCAAGTTAAATCAGTAGTGATGGTGATGGATTTGCACAAATTGTTGCCATGGTTGGGGGCATCCAAGAGAAATCTGGAACCAAAGCTTTGTTTTTCACAGAAGCTCACAAGATATGAAAACATTAGATTCATGTTGCTTTTAACTGTGTTAGTGTTTGTTTGCTAAGTAATGTCTCAGTTTATGCTGTAGCTGACTGTTACCAAGTTTTTACTTTCACACATGTACAAACAGAAAATTGATACATTAGCTTCTGTAAGATAATATTTAGCATGTACCCCATTTGAACAGGTTGCGAAGAACTGTCAGCCCACATCAAATTCCAAACCTGTCGTTGACCCTGAACGAGGTATGACAGCAAAACAACTAAACATTATTGAATTGGCTGGAAATCAACAGAAAACAGTTTAGCAAGCAAGAAGATCTGGAAAATGCTGTCTGGGAAAAAAAAAGACATCTGGCAAGTATTAAAAAAAAAAAAAAAGCTGTGCTGAACCTGATATTGCGACACTTATAGCTCCATCCATATTGTACGAAGCTACTTATAGAGGCGTAAGGAATTACAAATAATAGAGCATATTTAATGTAATTAATTAACTGTTTGGTGTTTCTTTGCTTTACTTTTTTCTGTTTAGCATAACTGTTTAAAGGTCACACTCAAGGCTGTGACACTCTCTCTTGCGTTCCACTGCTTATTTTGATCTGCCGTATTGGCCCAGTAACAGATTTTCTAATATCTGACAGATCTGTGGTAGGTGGTGGGAAGTGTCTGTTTGCGGCACTGTAAAATTAATTTTTTTGTCCCAGCACTCAAAGCCTCGCTTCACGGGCCTTCAGATTAAGGCTAAACCTGTTGCCCTAGTTACCGAGAGCAGGCCAGTGGAGTGCATGGCAGACTTTGGCAGCAGGTGCCTAAAGAATGACATTGCAGTCAGGGTTTCATGCTGGGTCATGCCTGGTCCATTTACTCCATTCCTACGCCCTCGCTAACTCACTTACTGTTAAAAAGTGAAGTTCAAGTTGGTGCACGGAAGTAATTTCAGTGGATTGATCAAAGTTTAATTCATTTTGCAGTGAGAAGTAGATTTGACTTGCAGTTCTTCATGGATATTAAGTGGAATGAAGCAGCATAGTCAAATATGCATCAGACCCAATTACCAGTATTTATAATCAGACAGTCCTTGATTCCCTGCTTAGTCTTTTTTTTTTTGTTGTTGTTAACCGATTAGCTGTGCGTGTGACTGCAGGTATGCAAAAGAGGGGGAAATCCAGCAAGATTGGATGCTAATGTACAGTTTAAATTTACCAGTCTACACATGTCTTAAATAAATAAATGCTGCACTGCACGCGCATGCAGATGAATGCCAAATTCTTGCTAACAGCTGATGATATAGGCTGACAAGTAAGCCAATAATGATGCTAATGAACATGTATGGCCTGACAAGGGCTAGCTTAAAGTTCATATGCATAGTTTAAACAAGTTTTTTCTTGGCTGTGTGACTAACTAAATAGGCTAACTGCTAACAAACGCAAGTAGGTTGATTGTTTAGGGCTACAGTCAACAGAAGCAACGTGATGCTGAAAAAGGTCAGTTGTAGCTTAGCCTAGCTACAGCATTGTGTGATGTGTCTAAATATTACAGTCAGCAATACCAGCATATCCACATGACCAGGGGTCAGTCTTCTACGCTGTCTGACCAGTGTACGAGAATACTTACTCTTAGTACTTAGTGGTGGTGTTACCACGTCTAATTTCAGTATATAGGCATAGCCTACCAAAGGTTTAAGCTGCTCAATGATTTTATAGTGGGGTAAATGTAAACTACATTAAGTAAACAACCAGAATATCAAAAATTGTAGCTTCAGATATATTCTTATTATTCACCCACTGGTCAGCACATAAACCCATGTGAATTTTACAGACTATGTCCAACTTCCCTTTACACTTTTTCCACCCCCTTCTTATGGCTCCTCAGGGATCTAGAGGGGGAAGGAAGGGGGCTGAAAGGTGCATTGAGAACATGCATTCTGGGTGTGGAGAATGGGAGTGTCGGGTGTTGCACCTAGGGGCAGCCTTAGGCAAAGAAGGTTCTTAAAGACTGGGAACTTTCTAACTAGGGAAGCAGTGTGTGTGTGTGTGTGTGTGTGTGTGTGTGTATGTATGTGTGTATATATATATATATATATATATATATATATATATACTTTTATGTCTAAACTATTTTATTTATATTAATTAGATTACTTTGTTTTCTTAAGCTAGAGTCTCACTGACTGAGTTCAAATGTTGTTTCTCAGTGAGATATGCTTGTTTGCGCTTGCATTGGGGGTTTTGTGGTTTTGAAAAACTGGCTTTAGGATTCGTACTTGTAAAATAATCATCTGTCTCTCCAGCTAGAAGTGCACACATGATGTACATAATTGACTCAAAATTCAAACTTGCAAGCCTACTTGAATACCCAGTATTGGCTGCCTATATGGCCAAAAATATGTGGACACCCCTTCTAATTGTTGAGTTCAGGTGTTTCAGCCACATTGCTTGCTTACGTATATAAATGCAAGCACCTAGCCTTGTAGTCTATGCAGACAATCATTGGCAGTAGAATGGGTCATAGTGAAAGGTGCAGTGACCATAGCACTGTCATAGGATGCCACCTTTTCAGCAAGTCAGTACAGGGAATTTCTGCCATGCTAGATCTGCCTTGATCAACTGTAATGCTATTTTTGTGCAATGGAAGAGCCTAGAAGCAGCAACAGCTCAGCCACAAAGTGGTAGAAAATGCAAACTCACAGACCCGGGCCACCGAGTGCTAAGGTTTGTAGCATGTAAAACATGCTTATTATCTGTTGCATCATTCACTACCAGTGAGTGTTCCAGGCTGCCTCATGAAGTGACATTAGCACAAGAACTGTGTCATGAGCTTTGTGAAATAGGTTTCCATGATGGACCAGCTGCACAGCAGCCTATGATTCAGTTTAAGTTTATTTGTATAGCGCTTTTTACAATGATGTTATCACAAAGCAGCTTTACAGAAGTTTGAAAACATTGTTACAACATATATCCCCCAGTGAGCAAGCCAGAGGCGACGTTGGCAAGGAAAATCTCCCTCAGTCTGGAGGAAGAAACCTTGGGAGGAACCAAGACTCACAAGGGGAGACCCATCCTCCTCTGGTCAAACAATGTTTACAATTTAATAAGCTAAATACCAAATAAAAGCTAAGGGGATCTCTGTTTGAAGACTGGATGGTAAAGCTTTAGAAACTGCACTGGTAGAGGCAGTTTCTGACTGAGTCATTATGAAAAGTTGTGAGCTGAAACAGTCCCATCCTATCTCAATGCTGGTACGTCTGGGTGGCAGTGATGTAATTGAGAGTGTTGCAGTTGGCACAAATGAACAGGAGAGCGGGTTGGTGATGGTAAGGAGGAGGCCCTGAATGGTCAGTCCTCCAAGGGTGTTCAGCAGGATGGGAGGGCAGTCATTATCTCAGGAAGTGTAAAGAGACAAAATTAGTGCTGCTCAGGAGTATGACTTATAAATATGATTTCCCCCAGAGTGTGGCAGGTGACTCTGGCAGATCTAACTATAACAGCATAAACTAAAAGGAGAGAACCAGAAGGAAGCATAATACGAAGTTAGGATTTTGATGAGCAAAATATTATAAATATAAATAATATAAGAAATTTTCACGATACACAATAAGCTGCAATATTTTTCAGACATTTCAACAGTTGGACCAGTAGTGCAACATAAAAAAAAAACACAGAAAATATTTATTGTATTGTGTTGCACTAAATCCAGTTAAACAGGACTAAATTTGCCCTGTTTGTTATGAAACATGCAGTTGGTCAATATTCAGGTGCTCATGATGTCCACAATACGTTCATAAAAGCATATTATAATGGCAATTGATAATAGTGATTTATATATTGTCATTGTCAAATTACACAGTATGTTCTTAAACATTAGTGAGTTGTCTGAAATCCACCAGACGGCAGTGAAAAGTGTGCATCTTACAGTGTAGGTAGCCAACTAAAGGTGCCTAAGGATTCCCACCCCTACTACCTTGTATCTATACTCACTGTCCAGTTTAGTAGTTCCATTCACCATAGATGCACACTTTGTAGTTGAACAATGGTGTAAAAAGGGATTATTAAAGTATGCAGAGAAGCAGATGAACTACGTTCTGTAACTGTAGAACTACAAAGTGCACCTGTATGGTAAATGCAGCTGATAAAACAGGAAAAGAGGAGGTTGTACTTAATAGCTGGTTGGTGTATATCTAACACTATAGTTAAGTTACATAGAAGTATTACCAGTGCATCCCTGAAGACAGCCACTGCTTTAACACAGTGGTCTACAAATATAACAAAAATATAAAAATAATTTAGACAGCTGTTTATAGTGTAAATGTGGTAGGCAATTAAATCTTTTTTTGTTTGTTTCATTCAAAGGTATTTTGCACATGAAATAAGGAAAAACTATAGTATGTTCAAGGATAATCCCAATACAACTTGTTAAATGCATGTGCGAGTATTTGTAATAGCATAGGAGTTGGAGTGCCTTTTTTTTTTTTTTAAACTAGATTATCATTGTCAAATTATTAAACCATAACTGCCCATTTGAATACAGTATTCACATTAAAGCTTCCATTTGATTTGTCCTTGTGTTTTGTTTCTTTTCCTGGCGGCCAGTTATGTTTGTGCGAGTTTATTTATCAAAGGCAGTTTTAATTTGTTTTCACGTGATCATTTTTCAGCTTCATTCTTGTCCATTTCAACCTTTTATACCTTAAACAGTGTGTTTTTGTTACTGTGTCTGTAAAATTGTTATGCCTTTCTGAAAATGCAGTCAGTGTTGAAACCTGTAAATATGTGGTATTAAACCATGTTTAATGACATGATTACATGTTTTATTTTCTAAGTGAAAATAAGATACACATCCTTTACAGAGAGCAAACTTCTGCAACAGTTCAAGACAGCACAACTGTCTTGGTGGGAAGAATGACCCTCACCCTCTTCTTCCTATCTGCCCTCTGGCATCAGTTAGCTGATGGAACAGAACTGGCAGTTACTGTTTAAGCACACTGAGCTGTCCAGTGACGTTTTGCTAGCCGCAGTTTGAAAAGATGCGGTGACTCAGAGGAAGCATGTGCTAGCCTTCACCCTCATAGCACTGATAGGTCTCCCACAATCATACAATACTATCTAGTGGATGGAATAGGACATGACTAAATTGGGGAGAAAATGGTGAAAATGTAAATGCTCTGGTCTTTGTAAAATCACTAAAACAATGTCTGAAATGGGCTGTTTTGGAGCTTAAAGTCCATATATGAACTTTATGCAAAGGAGATTGAATGATACATTTTAACAAAGTATGCTCTTTAAACACTATTCAACCGATTGCCTTGATAATCATAAGAATTAGGTTGACATTTATTCCTGAGCTAATACTTGTCATAATGGTATATATTTCACATATTTGAATGTAATTGCAAAAATATATGTTTATATATGTGAAATATATACCATTATGACAAGTATTAGCTCAGGAATAAATGTCAACCTAATTCTTGGACACATGGACACAGCATGTTTGCCAATATTATAAATTCTAGGTTATTGTGCCATTTGCTTGAGTGCAACTTCAGCAAGCTATGCTAATACAAGCTGTGCTGAAGTGAGGTTCGTGCAGTTAGTGACGCAGTTCATAGATATCAGCTGTACTGTGTGAACTGGCCTCTAGTGTTAAGAAAAGCATGGTGAAGCTGTCATTTTTGATATGGACATAGACCAGTGCTAGAAATTCAGAAGAGCCTCTTTTGCTTGTCTGTCTCTTGTCTTGTCTTTTCTGTTCCACTGACTGGAAAAAAGACTCCAATGCTGTGTGTTGTGTGAACCTTGAATGGCCTATTTTACTGTCATTCTACTATGACTGGGTAAATGTTAGTGCTGTCGCCATGTTTACTGATGCAACCTGCATGGCAATTTGATATTGTTAGGTTCCAAATTCAGCAAGCTAAATATAAGCTCACTGTGACATTACTGTGTCTAGATGACAATCACATAGAAATTAGCTCTTGCATTGTTCCAAAATGTATTTATTCAAGCTAAATTCATACTTATTCATTTGACATTTTTAAACATCTGTCCATCTCTAAGAATGGCACCTTTTGGCTAATGTGGTGGTTAATTTGGTTACAACTTTATATATACACATGTATGCATACAGTGGAGAAAAAGTTCAAGTTCTGTGCAAGTTCTCCAACTTAAAAAGATGAGAGGCCTGTAATTGACATCATAGGTAGACCTCAACTATGAGAGACAAAATGAGGAAAAAAAAATCAGAAAATCACATTGTCTGATTTTTTTTTTAAAGAATTTATTTGCAAATAATGGTGGAAAATAAGTATTTGGTCAATAACAAAAGTTCATCTCAATACTTTGTTATATGTCCCTTATTGGCAATGACAGAGGTCAAACGTTTTCTGTAAGTCTTTACTAGGTTGGCACACACCGTTGCTGGTATGTTGGCCCATTCCTTCATGCAGAGCTCCTCTAGAGCAATGATGTTTTGGAGCTGTCGGTGAGCAACATGAACTTTCAACTCCCTCCAAAGGTTTTCTATGGGGTTGAGATCTGAAGACTGGCTAGGCCACTCCAGGACCTTGAAATGCTTCTTACGAAGCCACTCCTTTGTTGCCCTGGCAGTGTGCTTGGGATCATTGTCATGCTGAAAGACCCAGCCACGTTTCATCTTCAATGCCCTTGCTGATGGAATGATGTTTGCTCTCAAAATCTCACAATACATGGCCTCATTCATTCTTTCATGTACACAGACCAGTCGTCCTGATCCCTTTGCAGAGAAACAGCCCCAAAGCATGATGTTGCCACAACCATGCTTCACAGTTGGTATGGTGTTCTTTGGATGCAACTCTGCATTCACTCTCCTCCAAACACGACGAGTTGTGTTTGTACCAAACAGTTCTACTTTGGTTTCATCTGACCATATGACATTCTCCCAATACTCTTCTGGAACATCCAAATGCTCTCTAGCAAATTTCAGACGCGCCCGGATATGTACTGGCTTAAGCAGAGAGACACGTCTGGCACTGCAAGATCTGAGTCCCTGGCGGCGTAGCGTGTTACTGACAGTAGCCTTTGTAACTTTGGTCCCAGCTTTCTGCAGGTCATTCACTAGGTCCCCCCCCATGTGGTTCTGGGATTTCTGCTCGCCGTTCTTGTGATCATTTTGACTCCACGGGCTGAGATCTTGCATGGAGCCTCTGATTGAATGAATTCTTTAAAAATCAGACAATGTGATTTTCTGAATTTTTTTTTTTTCCTCATTTTGTCTCTCATAGTTGAGGTCTACCTATGATGTCAATTAAAGGCCTCTCTCATCTTTTTAAGTGGGAGAACTTGCATAATTGGTGACTGACTAAATACTTTTTCCCCCACTGTGTGTGTGTGTGTGTGTGTGTGTGTGTGTGTGTGTGTGTGTGTGTGTGTGTGTGTGTGTGTGTGTGTGCATTTTTTTTGCATTAACTTTACATTACATTAAACATGTTTCATTCAAAAGCATAAATGAAATGGCAAGAAAAGATTTGGATATTTAGTCCAGACTTTTCATTTAAGTGATAGTAGGGTTGGGCAATATAAGAATATAAGAACATTCATTATTGTGATAAATTGCATCATAATATGCTATTTTAAAAGGATGCGCTGAATATAATCAGTGCTTAAAGAACACAGACCACCTGCATGGTGTTTTTTTTTCCCTTATTCTTCAATATATCAAAGTTTAAAAAAAAAAAGAAATGTTATCATGGGTCCTCACATGTTCTGTGGCTGGTGAAACCAAAAGCTTTGTGAGCAGATTTAGAGCAAATTAGTGCCAATAACATTAGTCATAATTGTGCTTTTATTATCCATCTTGGAACTGGAGATGTATACAGATGCCTGCATAAAAGCTTACTGCACTAAAGAGGTACTAAAGAACTAAAATTCTTGAACATTTAATTTGAAAAGACACCTTACACAGGCTGAGGCAGGCCTACATCCCAGAGGCTTGTTACACACTGTAGCTAAAGAACCTGATGGGACTGTAGCAATCTCCTACTCATCACACAAAACTTCCAGTGATTCCCTGCCTAGAAGCTGCTCAGATCTACTGACAAGTCAGCACACGTCTAAGCCAGGCTACATTAGGAACAGTAAGGACAGTGTGAAAACAGTAGTGGGTGATAAATAAGATGTGGGTGATAAGTCAATGTATGAGACAGTTGATGAAGATGACACTGCATATCGCAAAAAAGTCGTATTTGCAGCTTCTCCCCTTAACCTAAATATATTTGACTATGAAAGAGATGGTGGCTTCATTACTTGCATTGGATCTGTGAGGTAAATTGAGCTAACCAGTAATGGAAGCCTCACTAATCAGCATTGTGCAAACTGCTTGGCTAAATCATCACACACTTGACTCAGGCTATATTGTTTTAAGTAGTCTCCAATATACTTGTTTATGTGGTTTTTGACGTTGTATGATGTACTGTTGTCTATAACAGATTTTTTTTATTATTATTTTGTCCATTTTTTTTAATAGGAAACAGTGTCATACTCTGCCTTTTCACTGTTCAGTAAGCACAGTGTGTAGGGATGCCCTCATCCGACCTTGTACAAAATACAGTACAGCACAGTATCAATTATCACAGTTTTACAATTTCACAATGTTGCATTATATTAAAATAAAAAAAGGCAATACAAACCCAATTAATTTATTGGGACATTTTTCCTGTATGGGTCCTTAATTGTTGCACACACTGTCAACATACTCTGGCCTGGTGTTGTCATGTTGAAACAAGCAGTCACGTCCCTGAAAAAGACGTTGTCTAGAAGGCAGTATATGTTGTTCAAAATGTTTTTTGCTATAATGTCTCCTTCACAGATGTACACGTTGCCAACAAATACACCCCTATGACAGAACCAGGCTTTTGAACTTCAAAGTGGTAAAAATATGGATGGTCCTTTCCATATTTTGCCTGGAGAACACAATATACAACCCCAATTCCAATGAAGTTGGGACGTTGTGTAAAACATAAATAAAAACAGAATACGATGATTTGCAAATCCTTTTCAACCTATATTCAATTGAATACACTACAAAGACAAGATATTTAATGGTCAAATGGATAAACTTTATTGTAACACGTTCCAAAGAAGTTGGCACAGGGGCAACAAAAGACTGGGAAAGCTGAGGAATGCTCAAAAAACACCTGTTTGGAACATTCCACAGGTTAACTGGTTAATTGGAAACAGGTGAGCGTCATGATTGGGTATAAAGGGAGCATCCCTGAAAGGCTCAGTCGTTCACAAGCAAGGATGGGGTAAGGTTCACCACTTTATGATCAACTGCATGAGCAAATAGTCCAACAGTTTAAGAACAACGTTTCTCAACGTGCAATTGCAATGAATTTAGGGATTTCATCTTCTACAGTCCATAATATCATCAAAAGATTCAGAGTATCTGATAGTCCACATGGACGTCGTGTCCTCCGGGCCAAAGAGGAAAAGGACTGTCTGGATTGTTATCAGCACAAAGTTCAAAAGCCAGCATCCCTGATGGTATGGGGGTGTGTTAGTGCCCATGGCATGGGTTAGTTACACATCTGTGAAGGCACCATCAATGCTGCAAGGTACATGCAGGTTTTGGAGCAACATATGCTGCCATCCAAGCAACGTCTTTTTCAGGGACGTCCCTGCTTATTTCAGCAAGACGATGCCAAGCCACATTCTGCACGTGTTACAGCAGCGTGGCTTCATAGTAAAAGAGTGCGGGTACTAGACTGGCCTGCCTGCAGTCCAGACCTGTCTCCCATTGAAAATGTGTGCCGCATTATGAAGTGCAAAATACGACAACGGAGACCCCGGACTGTTGAGCAACTGAAGTTGTACATCAAGCAAGAATGGGAAAGAATTCCACCTACAAAGCTTCAACAATTAGTGTCCTTAGTTCCCAAACATTTATTGAGAGTTGTTAAAAGGAAAGGTGATGTAACACAGTGGTAAACATGCCCCTGTCCCAACTTCTCTGGAATGTGTTGCAGGCATCAAATTCAAAATGAATGAATATTTGCAAAAAAGTTTATCCGTTTGAACATTAAATATCTTGTCTTTGTAGTGTATTCAATTGAATACAGGTTGAAAAGGATTTGCAAATCATCGTATTCTTTTTTTTTTTTTAATTTATGTTTTACACAACGTCCCAACTTCATTGGAATATAACTATATTCTATTTTCCCCCTGAATAAACTACTAGTACTTTATGCAGCATATAAATGGAATATGCTGGGCTTCATTGTTTTGTAATGGTGTACTGCTGCAGCAGTCTTTATGACAGTGCTTAAGGTGCAAACCTTTACTTTTATTAGCAGACTTGTTTATCATTAAAGCAAGCGGCAAGATTTCTGCTAGCAGGAAGATGACATTCTTGATTATATGGAAGCATTACAGAAACGGCGGTGACGTTTTTCCCTACATTGGACTCGGTGCTAATATGGTTTGAGTCTACACACAGCCTGCAGACAAAAGAAGTGTGTACACTCAGGTTTCAGTTTTTTACTTTCTATGCTGTTGGCATACTGGGAATCATTCAGTACATCATTCAACACAATGCTGGACTACTGGATTCGCCTTTTAGCTCATTAATGCAACAGTCTGCAAAATTGCTTAGGTTAAGTTTTAGATACTTTCATACCTTTTACTTCATACACACAAAATTTGTGATTGCAAACATAAGTGTATTTGTGAGAGTGGATATTTTTTTGCTTCTCTAAGCTGGGTGGGATGTGAGTTTTCACCTTTCTGATGCACAAAAAGTTAGCTATCTGCTCCTGTCTGTCTGTTGTGATTTATTTACAAGCTTCACTCAGAGGAGGGACCGTATCATGTGAGCAGAACAGCAGAACACAGTAGGACTTTCTGAATGTAGAACTGCTGTGTGTGTCTGTGAAATATCAGTCATCTCAGTAATCAAATTGCCATAAAATCGGTTCATTTTTAGTATGTGAGTTGTGTAACACTGGTCTGATACATGATACTGCAATAAGATTACTTAATAATATGCATATATATAAAAAAGAATTTCTGGGATGGACTCTGGCTCTTGACTTCTGCTGCTGAAGTTGACTGCTCGATTCCACTTATTTTTAACCAAGATAACACCTGGGCCATTTTATAGACACGTCGGAAATCTCAGCATTATAAATGTAATTTAGCCACTTTTGAGCTGCCGTAGATCAGTGATAAAGTTTCTAATTATACCAAGTTGTGTCAAATGAATGTAAGTTTTAATAGTTATAGGCTGCAGACAGCTATTATGCACTAACAAGTCGGGGTGCTATTGCAGCTATCTGCAGTCCCCAGCAAAGGATTATACATGGATCAGGCTTATTTTTACTGATCTCTGATCCGTTAAAATATACCTGGATCGGCCCTAATCCCAATCCATGGGATCAGAATAGGACATTCCTGTTGTGGAATAGTAATTTTACAAAGTGATATTGTAGACTTATAGTTATTTAGTTAGCCTAGTTGGTCAAATACTATGAACAAATCTAAACCACAACACTTTTTTTTTTTTTTTTTTTTTTTTTTGCCTTAAAAGACCATGAAGAATTGACAAGTTCCAGTGACATGGACAGATTTAGGTTGATTGTGCGCATCCCTCGAGGTGTATCCAACAAGTAAAACTAACCAAAATGTGGAGTACTTTGAACTGCATTATATACATGGCATGTGCATTAAGTCATGTTCATGCTAACTGATCCCCACTAGATTTTGTTTATTGTTATCCTTGTTAGTATGTTGGAATATGGCATTCAGCTTCTCCAGTGTCTGCATTGTCTACTCATTATAGAGTCAGTAATGCAGCAAGCGATCTCCCTTGATCTTGAGCTTTATACTTAGATAGCACTCTGGTGCATAATTTAAATATAGGGTAAGAGTTTCCTCAAAGCGGAGGCATATTAAATCTATGTATGTTATTTTGCAGATGACCATGGATGAGAAGTATGTAAACAACATCTGGGACCTTCTGAAGAATGCCATTCAGGAGATCCAGAGGAAGAACAACAGCGGTCTGAGCTTCGAGGAGCTTTACAGGAACGCGTACACCATGGTGCTGCACAAACACGGCGAGAAGCTGTACACAGGCCTGCGGGAAGTCGTCACCGAGCACCTTATCAGTAAAGTATGATCAGCCTTTCGTAGTGTTCTGTTCATAGTTCATCAACTTTTTAGTGAGCATG
Organism: Pygocentrus nattereri; assembly: GCF_015220715.1. Classification (NCBI taxonomy): domain Eukaryota; kingdom Metazoa; phylum Chordata; class Actinopteri; order Characiformes; family Serrasalmidae; genus Pygocentrus; species Pygocentrus nattereri. The sequence continues at coordinate 22,774,848 of NC_051229.1, forward strand.
TTGGTCCTTTAAAAGTGTAGTTGAGTGGCAGTAATTTTAGCTTTGACATGGATATGGATTGTTTTGCACTGTAAGTAAACTAGAGCTGTCACAATTACTTGATTAAATTTGATTACTTAATTAGAAACAATCAGAAATTAAAATCATGAATCATCTGTGATTGCTTGTCAATTTACATTATGATGCATATTTTAAATTCTCTAGCTGTTCTCTTTTATAGTAAGAAACAACCTGATGAACATCTTTTTATATATAAATTTTGCCACATACCATTTATACATCAACCGGACCCTTCAAAGGCTTGTTTCTGCACGCTTTGTCAATTTTTTTTCAACTCCACTTATAGGTGCACTTCTCTATTTCAGAGTTAGACTTCAGAGTCTCATTCAAAGAAAAAACTGTGCTACTGAAACATCTGTATAAGTTTCAGATGTTCATATTTAGGTTAGATCAGCCTATGAGTGTAAAAATCAGTCTGGCACAGTCTAGGTACGGTGTTGGATTCCCACTAGCATCTAATTAAAGTGCTGATAAAAGGTAGCAATAGTGCAGTGGTGGAAATGAAAAGGCCATAAAGTAGAAGCTCTTATGCAAGTCAAAACCTAATGCAGTGATTTACAAATCTACTTTGATCTGTATGTAAATGAAAACAACACAGATTTTAGAGCAACATATGCGGCTTTCTAGAAGTAATCTTTTTCAGGGACATCCCTTCTAATTTCAACATGACTATGCCAAGAAACATTCTGCACGTTAGAACAGTGTGGCTGCAACAGAGTGTGGATGCTAAACTGGCCTGCCTGTGTGCTGTTGAGAACATGTGGTGCATTATTAAGCTGTAATATACCGTTGGATAACTGAAGACTTGTACGACAGAAAAAAAATTCTGCTATTTAAAACTGGATCAGTTGGTGTCTTCATCCCCAAATGTTTATAACATGCTGTAAAAGGCGATGTACCACTGTGGTATTCAGCTTTTTAGCTGATGTTTCAGAATATCTATGAAAAAACAAAGTTCATATGGTAAAACATAAAATATTGTGTTTTTTACCATTTTCAATTTCATTCAGGTCAAACAGAATTTGCAAGTAGTTTTGTAGAATTTTCTATATTAAACAGTGCTATTTATGCATGTATATTTTGATTATAATTTTCTGTATGGAATTTTCTGTGCTTTATTTTAGGAGTGTTTTTGTGTGTTACCCTGCAGTGCTCTATGGAAGGGGTTCACAACATTCACAACTCCATTTTTTTTTCAGTACCTAATGTTTCTATTGGAAAAGTGAGCAATAAGAACTGCGCTGTGCACAGTCTGTAACAAAGAATTAAGATTGTCACTATATTTTATACTTTTAGTATACTTTATTATTTTTACTTTATACTATTTTAGATTTCTGCTTAAGTGTGCAGTGTGGGCTAATGCTGTTCATTAATGACCAATAAAGTGAAAAAAATCATAGTGTACACTAGTAGTAGTAAACATCGAGATGCATCAAGAATGGTTTCATAATCGAATCTTGGCACTCTGAATCGGTGGCACTGAAATAAACAAAAACCAATTCCATAAGTGTGACTGGATAGTAACAGCTCATGGAAGGTGTGTGCAGAAGGTGTGTACAGAAGGTGGAGGTGCATAAGCATGCTTGTCAAGTCCAGCAGCTCCCTAATTTGAATTTTAACTGACAGATTTGTTTAAAGCTGAAAGTCACCAACAATTTTAATGTCATTCTCTGTGTTTTAAACTGTGGTTGGAATCTTTCTCATTATATTGGCCTGCTTTGCTCTTTGTGGTTAATGATACGAGCGCTGTCCCAGGGGTACTAGCAACCTCCCCCCTGTCCCAGTGGAATTTACAGGTGGATGAGGTCATCAGAGAAACACAGGTGGCCCAGAATAACATGTTTGTGTTGGTTTTTGGTTTTATTTTCAGGTAAGAGAAGACGTACTCAACTCCTTAAACAATAATTTCCTACAGACGTTAAACCAAGCGTGGAACGACCACCAGACGGCCATGGTCA